>NC_081406.1:353694261-353866761 GCF_030272615.1 Cryptomeria japonica
GACATGGGTGGCGGCCAACACTTTGGAGCAAACTTGGAATTTACCAGCCAAAGAGAGGTTTGGTGATCTAGTAGGCAAGCTTTTTCTCGATTCTGGCTAAGACCGTATTCTAGAGATCTGAAGGCAAAGCTTGGAAGGCAAAATGAATGCCCAAAAAGTGAAATATTTTGCCATGCTGAAGCCATTTCTAGTCATAATGAAGGATCCAAGGTGGAGCAGGAAGAAAAGACTGCCTATAGCATTGTGTCTTGTGCTATTGAATGGCCGAACTAGAAGCCAAGAAAAAAATGTTTAGACACTGAAGAGTAGCCTACACATTATCTTTGTCCTCAATGAGAGTGAGAAAGGAATCATCCGCAAAGTGGCCATTGACAAGTTGAGAAGGTGACTCAGGCAAGGAGATACCATGGACATGCCCAACAATGATAGCATTAGCAAGTAAGTAACCAAACCCTTCCGTTGCAAGAACATATAAAGCAGGAGCCAAAGGACATCCCTAGTGAATGGATCTGAAAAGGTCAAAAGCCTTATACAGTTAGCCATCAATGGTGATGCAAGCCGAGGCATCTCCAAATAACATCTGAACAAACTGGATGAATCAGGGACCAAAGCTGAGGGCTTTGATCATACGCTTTAGCAAAGTCAATCTTGAGAAAGATTGCCCATTGTTGAGAGCATCTGGCCTAGTCCATCCCTTCCCAAATAACAATAATATTGTCCAGAATAAACCTGGATTTAATAAATCCAGTCTATTCCAGATGGACAATAAGTGGCAAGAGATGGCAAATCTTGAGAGCCAAAGCTTTGGCAATGATCTTATAAGAGACATTAAGCAAGGTAATAGGTCACCAATTGCAAATGTCCTCTGGGTCCCGAGCCTTAGGGATAAACTTGATGTTTCCTTTGTTAATCATTTTTCCCAAGGAGCGAGAATGAAAAGCTTCTAGATAGACCTTATGAAGATCAGGACCAACATAAGGCCAAAGATCTTTGTAGAATTCATAGAGGAAGCCATCACAGCCCGAGGCTTTGTCATCTGCTATAGAAAAAGTGGCTTCCTTGAGATCATCAATGGTCAGTAAGAGATTTCAAAAGGCTTGTTGAGAGTCAGAGAGACGTTTGGGAACAACGACGAAGCAGTCTTGCAAGGCTTGGGTTCTGGCCGAAGAATCTCCCTACGCTGTGAACACGTTCTCATAATGATAGACAAAGGCTTGCAATATGTCAGGCAATTTGGTGAGAAGAGCCTATCCCTCTTTTATTTTTTTAATCCCTATAGAGGTATGATGGGAACATAGAGCCAGGAAGAATTCCTTAGAATCTCTATCGCCCACCTTGAGCTAGTGCAACCTGGCTTTGATTTGAGCTCCTCTGGCAGAGTGACTATCAACTACTTGTTTTTGATAGTGGAGCTAGGATAAACGGAGTTGCAGGGTAGAATCAAAGGGATTCAAGGCCAAAGCTTTTGTGGTAGCACATAGAGCTTTGGTGGTCACATCATACGACCGCTTGTGGTAGATGGCGAGTTGCCTACCATAAATGTGCAGAAACCTTGCAGAGCGGGAAATGGTTTCATGCCACCACACAATCCAACCAGTGTGATGATGGGGCATTGGCTCTAAATTCTAAACTCGTTGAATGTGGGCCATCATGGATGGATGGTGTAGGAGAGACATGTTGAGGTAGAACTACATTTTGGAAGGATGTTTCCTAGTTGTCTGCCATTCAATGCTAAACTTTATGGGGAAGTGGTCTGACAGTGTCATATCAACAAGAGGAGTGACATGCAGATCATGATCTTCAGAAAAAGAGAAAAAAGATTGTGCAGATATCATAGCACGATCAAGCCTTTTAATAATTCTATCAGAGCCATCTTTGAAATTAGACCAAGTGTGCCAGACACCACCAAGATGGCGATGGTTGGTGTTGGGATCGAAAAGACCCAATTTATTGCGCATATAGTACCAAGCTTCCCGCTCACCAGCTGTCCAATGGAAAGGCAAAAGTATGTCCTTATCGGAAGCCACCTCAACCATATTGAAGTCCCCACACATGACCCAAGTGGCAGGTGGCAGACTATCCATGATCCATTGCAAGAGGTATGATCTTTCAACCAAATCATTGGGAGCAGAAACATTAATGATCCCAATGGAATGATTATCGATTGAAAGCAAAACCCAGACGACACACTGCATGGGATCAAAGCCATGAGAAATAACTACAGAACACCACTGAGGGGAAATGAGAGTAACAACTCCACCTTGACCAACTTCATGCTGGGAAGGAAAAACAAGGCTATTTGGCCAAATAACACGGCATGCAACATTGAGCATGAAACCTGCAATTTTAACTTCCTGGAGGCAAAGAACATCCAAGCCTACAATACGTTGATGAACATCTTGAACAAAATATTTTCTGACAAGGTTTGTGAGATCTTGAACATTCTATGAGATGTAATTCATGACAAAACCAATATATCTTCCTCATCCCCAAGAGAGGAGAATCTATTGCGCAAAAAATTTGGGTCCCCACTAGAGATAACTCGCCGTTTTTTCTGAAACCACTGTCTACAATCTTAGCATGCCCAGAAGAGCTGTGCGAGTAACATAGAGAGTGTGGAGTAGAAATCACAGAAACAACCTGAGGAGTGCACACCCAAGGAGGGCGAGAAGCAACCTCAAGAGAGGCCTTCCCTTGTTGGTTAGGGTTTGAAACTAGAGTAGAAACCACCTGGGAGGATAGAGACTATAAAGGAGGATTCACCATCAGTTGAGAACTAGAACCGATGGGAGTCTTTTGGGCCGAAACCGCAGAGTTTTTACCTTTACAAACAACAGTGGTCCATTCATCCTTCTTGGCTCCCTCCACAGGTCGAGAGCCAGACTCCTTAACAAGGGGTTTTAATTTTAGAGTTGCCAAGGGACAATCCCTAATCTTATGATTCGTTGACTGGCATTGATAATAAGTGTTGGGTAGGTTTAGATAAAGCACCTTCTAGGTGAAGGTGTTTCCTCCCACTTGAATATCAATAGTTTCTTTTAGGTCGCGAGAAAGGTCAACCTCAACACATACCCTCTTTTGAGGGTGGGCATTAAAAAAAGGGTTTGGCTCGAGGCAAACAACTTTACCAACAAACTAAGCAATGGTTTGCATGAAAGGCCAATAAGGCAAAGGAAGACCAAGGAACTCAACCCAGACTGGAACTCGCAACTTTTTGTCATCTAAGATAGAAAAGTTGCTAGACCAATGTTGAAAAACTAGGAGGGATGACCTAACAGTCCATGGCCCATGGGAGAGAATAGCCTCTACATGGGAAGGGTTTGAAAAGAGGAAGAAAAAAAAAGCATTCGTGAGACTTTGGACGCCATCAAGCCAAACTCCATGAGGAGGCCAGGCTTTGGCGACCCAATCATGAAGCATGCTTTAAGGAGGGATCCTACCCACAAAATATCCTATCAAAGTACCATTTTCAAGCCAATCATAGGCATTATCAAAATCTTGAACATGAAGTACAACATCAGGCGAGGACATACCTCGTGAAACACTTTCAGAACAAATTTGTGAGGGCGTTTGTTCGGGGGTGCCATGAGGGTTTGTTGCAGCAACTCCAACATGAGCATCAACTGTTGGGCTAAAGTTGGCTGAAGCCATAATAAACACATAAATCCCGCAGTAAATGCGGTCTGAAACAAGAAAGACGTAATATGCAACCTCAAACCCTAGTAGACCTCAATCTTAGCTTTCAATTTTTGTTCTTCTTCATTCATAATTTTTCACTTTGAAAGGAAGGCAATAAATCTTAATTTATTGTGCATGATATTAAAGCTCTAATAGAGTACGAATTCAATTCTTGGGTAATTTGAAGTCTTGAGGTGGAGTTTGTAGAGTTGAGAACAGAAGTTTTGCTATAGTTCACATGCCTAAACTATTATTGCTTATATAATTCTATTCGAAGGATATCTTTTGCAAGTTTCATTCCATAGACTAAACTTGGACAATAAAATTCGCACCTAGTAAAGTACAGTTTCATGTAGTAGATTCTTCTTAGATGAACGATTCTATTCTTTCTTTGACTTATCTATCCTAAATAGAACTTGGTGTGATCATTCTTTGTTATAAGTAATATCTAGAGGAAGGTAGCTTATCTTTCTTTTATATAATGAGTTGTAAATATCTACATTCCACTTTCAATCTTAAGGAGACAAATCTCTTTTTACCAGTGATGTAAATGTGAAAATTACTTGGTTGATATTATTCCAAGGAGCTTAGTCATGCTAGCTCTATTAAATCCATTAAAGAACCCTTATCATTAATTGATATTCTTTAGTTTAGTTTTCTTGCGTAGAAAATGAGTTAGATTTAAGTTAAAAGAAACACTTTTTTCTATCATGAGTCCTAAGGATAGTAAGGAATTATAGAAGAGCCAAGGTCAAACTCATGTTTCTTAGGTTAAAAAAATCATAAGATTCATGGTAGGAAAGAAAAAGAGAAACTTAAAGTAAACCACAAATAGTCTTGAGAAAACTTAAGAAGGAACATAGCTGAAATATTACTCATCTCATTAAAGTAACATGATAATCACACCCCATGAAATACCACATCACATGGTGTCTCTACTTTAAGATGAATCAAAGATGATGACCAATCTTCCACCTTGCTTACTTTCTTAGCCCATCTTTGCACCTTTTCTAGCTGACTTTTTGACTGTTTGGACTGATTTTCTCATAGACACCTATGGGCCATAGAGACATCCACATGTTGCGCACTTGTCCCACAAATATTTAGATCGAAGGTAACTATTGGGAAATTGCATCTTCTAATTTTTGTAGTGTAAGGCCTCCTTCTATGACCACTAAAGTCAGGACATCTTTCAGTCGCCATTATATTACATTTTTGCCTTCATTTCCACTCTCTTTTAGCTCTAATAAATCCATTGAACTCTTTTTGGCTCTCTTGACATCTTTCTACAACTTTAAGGTCTACTTATGCACTCTTGATCTCTTTCATCTAGATCATCTAAAATCAGGAATTTCATATGACAATGCAGAAACTCGTACGACAATTCCCACTGAGGAAAACAATAAACCAGAGGCCTCGTATGACAAAATTTTCTAAACCATACAATAGACAAGAAGGCTCGTACGAAAAAATACAAACTCATATGACTCAAGAAAGAACAGAGGTAAAAAATGTTGTTTGGAGAGATTTTTGATCATTGAAGTTTGATGTTGTGCTTATGTTTTCTAGTTTTAAGTGTCTGATTTTCTGTTTTAGAGATGAAGACACAACAAACACATGATATGATAAGTGAGCTCAAGAACATTGCACTACCTAAGGAAGTTGGCTGAGAGAGAAAACCTTTTCTTACAAGCTTAGGTACACACCCAATAGCTAATCAGAATATGACCGCTGAGTCTCACGCAATGGATTCTCAATGCCATATTATCCAACTCCAAACACTAATGGGGGCACAATATGGCAAGTGTCTTGGGAGAGTTACTATCTCTCTTGCAGAAAGATTATCACCCTTTCAGAGGTGAATCAGGTAGCTTCTAATTTAATTGGAACTAGTAAGGGATCCGTTCGGTGTGTCAGGGTATAAACTCAATTAAGAGGTCTCCCAGCCTTGAATACACAGAGTGTCGAGCTATCAAGGGACAAGTAATTGTAGATCAATTAGCTGAAGAACCACTACCAGATAAGCAACAATTGAAGGTAGAATTTCCAGACAGAGATTTCCTTACTGTTACACTCAAGCAATGGACCCTGTACTTTAACAGTTCCTACACTCAACATGGCTTAGGTGCCAGCATCTTGTTCATCACTCCTGAAGGGCACACCATTCCAAGATCATATAGACTCATGTTTCCATACACCAATTACATCGCTGAGTATGAAGCCCTAGTCACAGGAATCAAAATGGTTGTAGAATGGAGAATTACGAAATGGAAAGTCTATGGAGATTCCCAACTGGTTATAAATCATATCAACAATGAATATCAGACAAAAGATGACAAGTTACTACCATACAAAAGAATGGTAGATGAATTCAAACAGTACTTTGTACACATTACCTTTGAGCAAATACCAAGGTTGGATAATAGAGAAGCTGATGTAATGGCTACTATTGCTTCACTACTATAAATTCTAGAGCAATAGAGTCATTATGAGTTTCTGGTAGAGCAACTGTTTTCCCTAGCCTATGACAATTCTTGCATCCCACATCATATATGCCTTAACCGGTCCAGACTCTCCTTTATATGGGACAATCTATGAATATCTTAAAACCAATACCCTACCCATTGACCTATCTTGTAACAAAAAATGCAACTTTATCCAGCAAGCCATCGGTTATACTTTAACTGTTGATACCATTTACCGTCGAGTTCTAGATGGTACTCTTCTTCTATCTTGATCATAATAAATCTGACTCTACTTTACACGAGCTTCACGAAGGTATCTGTGGCATGCATTCAAGTGGTCCTACTCTCGCTAAAAAACTTTTGAGAATGGGATATTACTGACCGACAATGGAAAAAGACTCTTATCAATTTGCAAAGAAATGTCCTAAGTGCCAAATTCATGGCAATCTTATCCATGCACCTGCATAGGAGTTGCAGCCATTTACAACATCATGGCCTTTATGTCAGTGGGGACTTGATTTATTAGGGAAAATACATCCTTCCTCTTCAAATGGACACTAGTTCATTATCACTGCAATAGAGTATTTCACGAAATGGATTGAAATGGTCCCATTGACCATAGTAACTAGAAAACAGATTGCCTCATTTATTCTCAATTATCTAATTTGCAGATATGGCATTCCCATTTCTATTATCATAGACAACGGGCATCCCTTCAAAAATTAGGATGTATGAGAACCATGTGAATGAATCAAAATCCAACATCGTTTCTCTACACCTTACTACCCGCAGGGGAATGGTCAAGTAGAGGCATCAAATAAAACAATATTGAAAATCCTAAAGAAGACAGTAAATGATGCAAGTAAGGATTGGCATGTGTAACTCAATCCAGCACTCTAGACATACAGGACTAGCATTAGGACACCTACAACATTCATTGGTGTATGGATTAGAAGCAATTTTACCTCTTGAGGTAGAAATTCCATCACTCAAAGTATCTTTAAAAGGCATCATTCTAGATGAGGAGTATCATGTAAACAAATTACAAGAACTAGAGCTTCTAGATGAAAAATGACAAGATGTCTATAATCACCTCAAAGCATACCAACAATGCATGTGCAGAAGCTACAACCACAAAGTCATCCCTAGGATTTTTAAAGTCGATGATCTTGTACTCAAAGAAAATCCTAGAAATCAACATGATCGATAAAAGAAGGGGAAATTTGAACCTAACTAGTTGGGTCCCTATGTTATCATATCAGCCTATGGATCAAGCGCCTATCAGCTAACAACTTCAAAAGGAGATGTGCTCGACGAACCAACCAACAACATCCATTTGAATAAATTTTATAATTGAGTGGTCTAATGCATGGAAAAAGTGAAAAACAAATAAATAAATAAAAATACAAAAAGAATCAGAAAAACAACAAAAGGGTGCAATAAACACAAGTGGTGAAAACCTGGCAATAGGCACTATTTGTGAGGGAAACAACTCCTCTATCTATCATTACTCATATCTTTTGCATCCGAAGTCAAAGCTAAATGGCCATCACCCAACACCTTTTGTGCAACATTATCCCAGACACACTTAGTGTAGTCACTGCCCTTGCTTATCTGAAAATCAATTCATCATACCCCACCATGGCTTGGTAATCACTGTGAATATCTTCATCAATCAGTATTTATAGCTAGGGGCAGAGTTTCTCTAACTTCAAGCATTCCAACAACAAGAAAACAAGAATCACAACACACTAAGAAAATCCTATCAACAACAGCTCATCAACCATAGAAAATAAAACATTGATTCAATTAACAACTTCAACACACACATGATGGATGATTTTCTAAATTATAATTTATTTACATCTCACCTAAATTTTTGGCTATTTTGCACTTTGACTTTTTGAATCATTGGATCTCCTTAATTTCTCAAAGATGCATCAAGCTAGAGAAAATCGAAGGGGGGTCTAGTACTTTTTTTGGTTTTCTGTCTGTGAGGCAATCACTTGTACTGTGCAAATTTTGTCTTGAGACGTGATTGGAAACCTATCATTGAAGACATTGTTCCACTTTGCACATACAAATGGTTAAATCTTGTCTGTATTATGCAAGCAACACTTAGGTTGCCTTGGTTCAATTATACCTCAACGCTTGTTCCATCTTGCAATATCAAAAACCATGTACATCTTACTCAGGTTATTATGGTTCAATTATACCATTTTGCTTGTATAAAATTCCAACATATCAAAAGCTCAATGACGATAACCAAAAAACAAAGCAAAAACATGTGACTACATAGGAATGACAATGATAAAATGAGGGTGATCACTTAGCTGCATATCATTTTTCATTTAGTTACATATCATTTTAAATCTTGCATTTAGTTGCATATCATTTTACACTTGCATTTAGCTGCACATAATTATCATACATCTCATTTTCAAGATACATCTCATCATCATCATCTAGTCACATTCATCATTGAAACCCTTGCATGCATATCTATCACATCATCATGGAATCTTTCTTCACTTTCATATCTTCATCATTCTTCCAACTATCATCTATCATGTCTTATACAGGATGTATCATTCCTAAAACTAGACATTTTGGTCAGCTCTTATACAGGATGCATCTTTCATGAAACCAAACGTTTTGATCAGCTCTTATACAAGATATATCATTCCTAAAACCAGACATTTTGGTCAGCTCTTATACAGGATATATCGTTCCTGAAACCATATGCTTTGATCATCCATGTCTTATATAGGTGGTATCATTCCTGAAACCAGACATTTCGATCATCCATGTCTTTACAAGAGGTGTCATCCCTGAAACCAGACTTGATCTCAAACTAATCAATCTTAATTTCAATCCAATCAATCTAATCAATCTTATCGGACCCATGCATGTCGTCACTATCCACTCTTCTATCTTTCAAATATCATTATTCTTCTTTTGAGAGATCATGCATGCCTTCTATGCACGAACAATCTCCCAAGGGGGCATTATCATATCAAATCTCGACATCAATTTCATATCTGTTTCATATCGACATCAGTCTCATATCAAATTTTCATATCAAATCAACAAAATTGTCAAAACTCATTGATTCATCTCCCAAGGGGGCATCATCAATATCGTTCATCAAATCTAGGGCACAACATCATCATATCAACATCTCGACACAAAAATCATATCTGGAAACTTTCTTTGAATCAACATGTGCACACACATCACTTCAAAGAGGGGAAAAATGTAGAAGTATAAAAATGACCACTTTCCTAAGTGAATATTTAATATTCATTTTAACCACATTCCTCAATTTAATTAAATTGCATTTAATTAAGTTATTCACATTCATCTTTATGATTAAATAAGTTACTCAATTTATTTAATTAAGTTCACCTAAGCCTTTCATAGCCTTTGATTAAATAAATCACTTTATTTAATTGATTCCCCTATCTTCCCTTTTAATTAAATTGATCATTGCAAATAAATAAATCTACTTTATTTATTTAAATCTCCCCACTTGTATTTATGCAAGTTGCATCTATTTTTGTTGAAATAAAGTAATTTATTTTAATTAAAATTACCCTCCATCCACTTGCATTCTCCTACATCTTACACTTGACTTTCTAAACCCCCTTCTAGATTCTTCTAATCACTTCTAATTTATCCTAATCCATCTCATAAATATTGTCACATCCCTAAGCAAAGGGAAGTCACTTCTCAAACCCTCAAAGTCATTGAAAACCATTAAAGGCTTTATGTCTCCAACAAGTTAACCTTGAAAGTCTTTCAAACCATTAATGGTTAACTCAACCCTCTTGCATGATTAGAGACTTCCTCTCTAACTCAACCCTCATCTAACCCAAGGATCTCATCAAGCATTCATTGCTTTGACCATGGTTATTCCTTTCACCCTTGCATAAGAATTTATCCTTTGGGTGAAATCTTTATCCAATAGATAACCCTAACCTAACCTTAACCCTTACCTAACCTTAACCCTTACCTCCTAAGGTAACCATGAGGTCTTCTCAAGCATTTAATGCTTCTTACATCTTCTCTCAAGCAGTCTTATATTGAAAATTGTCACCATTTCATTGGTGATAATTGTAAACATGTATTGATAGCTTTCAATCTTGGCCCTTGATAAGATCATCCAATCCTGACCATTCATTGCCATGTTTTTCCTATAAATAGAGCCCTCTTTCTCTCATTTTAATATCCAAGTCTTTATTATCAAACTTATAGACATTTTATTAAGCATATAATCTAAAATCATTTTTATCAAACATTTAGCCTCTCTTTGAATAGAAATCATCTAAATAAGTATTTTAGAAACATTTTTAATTTACATAGCATTATCATATTAGACTAGCATAGCATGTTAGGATATTTTTTACTAACCATTTCATCTTATTATCATATCCATGCTGGTTTAAATCATGTTAGATTTAGTATAATGCATAACTAGGAATGCATTCATGCTAGATTGATCAATATCCCTCGTTCTCATGGTTGTCATCCCTAAGTCACTTTGCTCAGTGATCTGAGAGAAAAAGGCATTGGCTTGAGGTGTCTTGTGAGATATAGAACAATGGAACATCCCTTGGGAAGTTGAATTATTCAATATAACTCCATAACTTGCACCAAGATTCCCATTGGTGTGAGGACTAGTTTTGAAATCATAGTTTCCATTTCATTGTACCACTTTTCCCGCACACAATATGGTTGAGTTGGACTTTGGTGAAAGAGGTTTGATTTTGGTTGAAAGGGATTTTAATGCTAGGTAGATGTGATTGATACGAGTGACATGCTGGGTTGAAATAAAAAGAAGGTTGACCTGACTCTAATGTTGGTTGAAGTGTAGTAGGAATGATTTTGTTGGAGAACGAAGGTTGGCATGTTTGAATAGTATCACAAGAAAAGGAATGTTGGAATGATAATGATTCCCTTTTTATTAGAGGTATCATGGCTATCACTTCCCTCATCATTTTTTTGTAACCAATCCCTATGGTTGTTATGACTAGTCATGTCTCTCATTTGTTATTGTAGTCTTAATTTCTTGGGCTAAAATTTCTATGGATGATGATGGAATAGGAATTAAAGGGATGAATTCTTCACCTTCCCTACTAAATACATAACACCATTCCATGATGTTTACTTGATTGTTTTGGACTAAGATCGAGAATGTTTAAGACTATGATGATGATTAATTTATGTATGACCTTGATACTTGGATATGGAGACACAAGAGGGGAAATATTGAGAATGGAAGATGAGATGATACAAATACATCTATTTGAAGTTTGGGTACTTATCCCTAATGAGGACAAAATATGGACCTAAGATTGCAACAGATAAGATGTTTTATCCATTTCTCTAAAAGTGGCAATTTTGTTGGTTGATTTTTTGACACTGGATGTTGTAATGTTTTTCCTTTGATCTCTCAAACTGTGTTTGTGGTTGGAAGATTTCTGACAAAACTTGGTTGTGTTTAACAATTTTCCTGACTTTGTTTTGGCTTATGTTTCGGATGTTTGATAGTTGAAAATATTGCGTAAGACACAACAACAAGTAAGAAAAAAGTTTGAAATAATCCCGAAAGAGTTGTTTAAAGGATATTTTCAAATCCTAATGGTTGTTGGGGTCTTTTCAAACCTCATTTATTTTTCAATAAATTTTGGCCATACGATCACAAAACAGTCATACTCTTCTAGGGTCAAAAGGTTACGAATAATACCACAACTCACATCTTGATACTCCATCAACTCAAATAGGCTTGTCACACCCTAAGGTATGCCCATTTTTTTGCCTTTTTTCTGGAAGTTGAACCAAAGAGAATTGATCCTCAGTAGGCTTGTTTTCCTGGGAGATGATGGTGGGTGTCTTAGGGGCAGATTCTTCCCCACCCTTGCACTGTGATATTATAAGTGTTTGGTTACTGACTCAGCTTGGCCACTAATTCTTAAATATTTTAGTAAAGGTTTCGTTTGAGTGGTCATAATCAATAGCATTTTCCATTCTGTTAAAGGAGGTCTCCCAATTTGTAGAGGCTATGCTCTACACATTTTAGCATACCATATAGGCACTAAGGGAGTCATGACATCGTTATGACATCATGTAACACTCACCGCTTACAACTTTAGTCACAAACACATTTATTTATAGTGGCTTGGATTACTTGGCTTTAGCAGTTGCAACTTAGGTTGTTCCCTCTTACTTGGCCTTATGGGCTACTCAAGAGGCAGGCCTGCTAAAGGTTTTATCCTATTGCAAAAATGAGAAAAAGCATAAATGATGAGTTTGGGTTTTGGTCACCCAATTAAGGGGAGAGCATATTCCTATCACCTTCAAGACACAAAATACAAGATCGTTCTTTTTAATCCTTCACTACAATGTTGTCTAAAAGCTATTTAGAGATGTTGCTATAATAGGCATGATGTTCTTTTTAATCCCACGTAGAAATGATGAATTTTTTTTTTAACCTCAATGATTTGAAATAAAAAAGATTTTTCTTGTTCATTTTAGATAACACCAAAGAAAGTGTGTGCTAAATCTAAGTCTAGTTGTACCTGCAAAACCCATTAAAGTGTTAGCTAACATTGTGGGCTTAGGAGCCTAAATTCTTCATTGAGTTACGATAATCTGCTTCACTGTCTATCCTAGAAATTGTGAATTTATGTGATAGCAATTGTGAATTTTTGTCAAGGCAATTGTGAATTTTTGTCATGGCAATTGTGAATTTCTATCAAGGCAATTGCAATTTTTGTCAAGGCAATTGTGAATTCCTTTCTAATCAAACTCATAGTGTTGTCTGAGCAATTGCCAACTAGTTATGAAACAAAATTAAAAGACAAAAGATAGAAGTTAGTTATGCTCCAAGGATTTGTTGGTAAGCCCTTTGTTGTCTTATGTCTTCTGATCTCCTTCTTGTACCGAAAATTTAGAATCTTATCTTCCTTGCAAGAAAATTTTTACCAAGTTGTGGGGTCTTCATCAATCAAAGGACAAGTTGTAGAGGGTAGGCTAGTTACACCAATAATAGACCAAAATTATTGATAGAAAAAATAATATAAGACATCCCTTGAGTTAATTCCTTATGATTTTCTAATAGATTTTTAAAAAAATATTACTAAAAGATCATCTTGTATGGAAAAGATATGAGAAAATGAAGTTTAAAAAAGGTGTGACTTTAGACAAATTTTCCAAATTTTTAATGACAACTATGGAAAAAATAATTCTACCAAATGGTAGAGCATTTAATCATCTTTCTGATGCATTTTGAAGTTCAAAAATCTAATATGTTATGCAAACATTATGCCCATTTTCATAAAAGCAATTTTTTTAACAATCAGATGCGAATTATTTATGGTAATTGCAAATTAATTAAGTCAAATGTGAACCATTTAAAGCAATTACACATCGTTATGAGAAATTGTGAATTACTATGAGGGTGATTGTGATACAAGTAAAGATGTGTCACTGGAGCATGTATCTACTAAAGAATAGCTAGCAGATATGTTTAAACCTCTACCTAAGGCTACATTTGAGTATCTTAGAGGTAAGTTAGGGATTGTACCCCTACATGAAGTCAATTAAGAAGATGGGGAACCCATCAATCCTAGAGCCTATTAAAAATCTTGAAGTAGGATTGGTAAAGAGTGGAGCTACTCCACAAGGGGAATAGATAGTTGTAGATCGGTGAAGCATGGATGAGAATCAGAATAGTTTAACTTCACTTTGGCATTGTTGTCAAAGGGGGAGAATAGTTGTCTATGATTGATAGCTAGTTACCAGCTGAAGACATGAAGATACAGTTGAAGGAGAGTATATGGGAAAAATGTAAACCAGGATTCCTATACCTGTGTATATGCTTTACTCTCAATCACCACAATCAAAGGGTATTGATATTTGTATTGCCATCAATGTCAAAGGGGGAGATTGTTGGCATTGCATGAAGATTGCATTGATGAAGTATAGCGTTGTCATTGATGTCAATAGTAACCGATAATGGAGATGTATTGCAACTGGTAATGATGCAGTAAAGCAACAGGTAGTAAATTAGTGAAGGCAACTGGTATTGGTATTATTATTGAAGCAAAGAAATCAACCGACAACCCTAACCAATTGATAAGAAGAACCCTAACCGATAGAGCTTGGAGAATCGGTTGTGATGATCTATGACCAAATGGTGATCGGAGATGAAGATACCATGTAAGCATGATGTACATGATGAGTTTTGAAGTAGATTTGGTGCATGAAGATAACTGTTTATCTTGGGAATGATCAAATTCATAGAATGAAGTGAAAAACATGTGATGAGCTACAGGATCCAATGTGTGGTGATCCAAGAGCGGTTGAAGTTGTCTAGAACAATGTGTAGTTTATTGTTATGTAATCCAATGGTCAAGATTGAACCGATATGTTTGTAATCTCTATGATATTTGTATGTTTTGTGTTGTGTTACCAACCTATTGTATTTTCTTATAAGGTCGATGATTTTTTTCAATGTTGTGTTGGAAAATTTGGTTAAGTGTGGTAGTGATTGTTGTCGAACCAAAAGAAGTGTCTATTGAATGTTGTGAAGGCAGATAGGAGCAGTAAAGGATCTGATTAAGCAAGGAAGTGCTATTTCTAGATCAACAAAGAACCTGTTGTTCTCTAACCATTATAATAGTTAAATCCCTTAACCGAGTAAGCTTTAATAGGCTTCTTGTTTAAATCCTTTAAGTAGGTGATCCATTAGCTTGGATTTAAAATCCTCCACCAAGGTTACCTCTAACAAGGTATTACCTTTAGCAGGGTATTGTAGTCAATCCCTTAATTGGGTGGTCCTTAACTGGATTTGTTCTTAATAGGACATTATTGTATAAGATTCTAACAAGGCTTGGCTCCTAACAGGGCGAACTTTAGAAGAGTTCAAAATACTTGTGGGTATTCATCCCCACCATGGTTTTTCCCATTTGGTTTTCCACGTGAAAAATCATTATGTCAAGTGGTGAATGATTTTGTGGATGTGTTTTGATATGGTTGATATGAATGACTGGTAAATCCACTTAGATATGTTTAGATGAATGGAAATGATCTGAAATGAGCTACTACTGATATTAGTGAAGTGGTTTTAGTGTTTTGGTTAAATGGTATTTGAGTTTCAGATCTATTGCATTGTATCATTGATGTTTTGGTCAACCGGTAAAGTTTGACAATGTAGTTGTAGTTTGATGCAGTTGTGGCAGGGAGATCCAATGAAGGACAACCCAACATTGCAGCTAAACACATAAACCATGCAAAGTATACTGGTAACTAGTAACAAAGTTCTTGAAATAGTAGGCAGAACAACCGGTAACAAGACATAACACGTAACTGGTAAACAATGTGAATGAATCTTATTACAATCTGAATAATGATACATGCCACATGTTGGATCATAGTCCAGGATACAATTGATGCTTACAACACAATTACAAGATCCACAAATAATTCACATAACATATCGGCTTCTGGAAATAGTCTGCCTGTTCTACCCTAATCTGGACCGCAGCCTTTTGGCCTCAGTCCAATCGGATCAGAATATCTCTCCAGATCTACATCTTCACATGATCTGAAAACAAAGTCTTCTATCTTTTGACTTCTATCTGTCCAAATGATTTGCAAACCTCCATATATATACTACCCACAAATAATTACAACTCAATCAAGTCAGCCCAAAAGACCAATCGGTTCATGAAACGTGCAATGGTAACATGTCAACGCAATCACTAAGAACAATCTCCAAATGATGTACAAACCACCAAGAATATCGTCCAAGGCCCAAAGCAACACCTCAAATGATTCGCAAGTCACGGGGATCAATCGCAACCCAAATTATCTTCACTCAACAAACTACAAGCTAACTGGTAAGAACACACCAACCGAGACAATACCAAAATCTGCATACTATCAGAAACAAAGACAAAAGCTATGAAACTCAAACATGAAGAAATGCCATGCTCTCAAGAAATTCCATTGAAAACTTCCCAACTAGTAAGAACTAGATCAGTGCTCTTGCATCAGACTCTCAGGGTTAATTGAAAAGTGAGTCCCATCACTTGCTCTGGTTCAGCGATCGATCAGTAGGTACTTGCAACTATCTCGGGGGATTCGGCGATCTAACCACAATTTTTGGTTGCCTGTCCACGGTGATCTACCGGTCCAAACTGTAGCCTGCCTCAATTGGTGATATGTTCAAGTTTCCACCCACTAATTGCCTCAAACTCAAGCTCTAGGATCAATGGTTTACCTGCAAACCTTTCTCTGCCTCACGTTCGATGATCTAAACAAGTCTACAAGTAGCCTCAATTTCCTCTCTAACAAACCAGTGCACAAACAACACTATGTCCAACAACAGGTTCACGAACCAGCTCTGATACCATTTGACGCAGTCGAGGAAGGGGGATCTAATGAATGACAGCCCAACCTTGCAGCTAAGCACATAAACCATGCAAAGCATACTAGAAACTGGTAACAAAGTGCCAAAAACAACAGGAAGAACAACCGGTAACAATACATAACACATAACTGGTAAACAATGTGAATGAATCTTATTAATATCTAAATAATGATACATGCCACATGTTGGATCATAGTCCAGGATACAATTGATGCTTACAACACAATTACAAGATCCATAGATCATCAACATAACATATCAGCTTCCGAAAACATTATGTCGGTTCTACCCTAATTCATACCTCAACCTTCCGGCCTATCTACATCTTCACATGATCTCAAAACAAAGTCATCTATCTTCCTACTTATATCTATCCAAATGATTCACAAACCTCCATATATATACCACCCACAAATAATTACAACTCAATCAAGTCGGCCCAAAAGACCAACCAGTACATGAAACATGCAACAATAACATGTCAGATCAATCAGTAAGAACAATCTCTGAATGATACACAGACCTCCGAGAATACTGGCCAAGGCCCAAAGCAACACCTCAAATGATCTGCAAGTCATGGGGATCAACCGCAACTCAAATCATCTTCACTCAACACACTGTAGCTAACTAGTAAAAACACACCAACTGGGACAATACTAGAATCTGCATACTACCGGAAATAAATCCAAAAGATATGTAATTCAAACATGAAGAAATGCCATGCTCTCAAGCGATTCCACTGAAAACTGCCAAACCGGTAAGAACTAGACCAGTGCTCCTGTATCACAATTTTGGATATAGTGTCTAAACCAGTTAGTTTACTAGGAGAACATGATGAAGAAAGAAGGTCTGAAGTTCAATAGGGAAAACTATAGAATCTGGAGTGATAGGATGAAGATCTATATCAAGAGCTTAGGAAGTCAATATTGGGTACATGTTGTTACTATATATAACTTGCCTAGTGGGACTCTAACAAATGATCAAAAGAAGGATCAACAAGAGAACAATCAAGCATTGGAGGCCATCTTCAGTTTATTGTCTGATTCAGAATATGTTGATGTTCATGGATTGGAGACTACATATGAAGTATGGAAGAAATTGGAAGATATCTACAGCGGTTATGAGAATGTTAAGATTGCCAAAGAAGAGAGTCTGAGAGGTGAATTTGATGATATGCGGATGGTTGAAGGAGAAAATATTCAACAGTCTGGTTAGAGGATCAAGGAGATAGTCAGAGAAATCAAAAGTATTGGAGGCACAGTGGAGGATAACACAATGGTTAGCAAGGTGTTGAGAACCCTTCTATGGGTCTACGCTATCTGAGTTGTAGCCATTCAGGAACTCAAATCTATTGATAAGACAAAGGTAACTTGACTCTATCATTGGTAAATTGTTTGCATTTGAATTAAATGGTTTTGATGGAAGTGTTCAGAGATTAGAATCTACATTTAGAGCCTCAGTCTCTACCCCACCGGTAAGGAAAAGCAGAGAAGTGAGCTACAATCATAAATCTAGATCCAGCAAAGAGGTAGATGATGAAGACAGTCTGATTGAGATTGAAGCATTGTTGGCCAAGCAGTTACCCAGAGGTACCGGTAAGTACAGAGGTAAATTACATTTGAAGTGTTTTTCATGTAACCGGATTGGACATATTGTTGCTAACTGTCCAAATGGAGATAATGAGAAAAAATGTGAGAAGTATAGGAAGTATAAAGAAAAAGGTAAAAGAGATTGTCTCATTGCAGTGGATGGAGGAATTACAAATGAAGAATCTAAGGAAGATGCAAATGAGGACATTGTCTTTGTTGCTATTAAAGAAGAGATATCAAATCAGAAGGCATTGGTCTCTCACATGGATAGTTCAGATGACTAGATTATGGATAATGGTTGTTCACACCACATGACTGGTGGCTGGAATAAGTTTCTTACTTTGAGATAATTTGATGGAGGTGTTATGAGATTTGGGAACGACTCACCCTACATGGTGAAAGGAAAGGGATCCATCTCTATAAATGGTAAAAGCAGCGTAGATGATGTCTACTAGGTTGAAGGATTGAAAAACAATCTTGTGAGTGTTGCTCAACTCAATGACAAAGGTTACCCACTGGAATTCAAGAATGGAGTCTGCAAGATTTATGGAAGCAAAGGTGAATTGATTGCAACTAGCAAACAGAGCAGAGGTAACTTGTTTCATTTAAACTCCAAAGTCAATAGTTGTTTAAATGCAAAAGTAGAATATAGTTGGCTTTGGCATTGGAGATTCTGTCATGTAAATTTTGATAACATTGTAAGAGTCAGTAAGACCAAATCAGTAAGAGGTTTGCCACAGTTGGACAAGCTAGTGAATTCTTTGTGCCAGGAATGTCAGTTAGGGAAAATGATATTCTCAACCTTCAAGAGCAAATCTTTCTCAGCTAAACATTTGCTAGATTTGGTTCATACCAACCTCTATGGACCAATGAGGACTAGGCATATTCAAGGTGATTGGTATTTCATGATATTTATCGATGATTTCTCAAGGATGATGTGGGTCACATTCTTGAAAGACAAGACATAAGAATTTAGAAAGTTTAAGGAATTTAGAGCCTTAGTTGAAAATGAAAGTGGAAAGAAGATAAAGTGCTTAAGAACTGATCAAGGTGGTGAATTTACTTCAGAGGAATTCACTAGATACTATGAAGACAATGGAATTAAGAGGCAACTTTTTGCACCAACGACACCACAACAGAATGGTATTGCGGAAAGGAACAACCAGTCAGTAGTTGAAGCTGCTAGCACTATGCTAATTTGAGGTGTATCTAAGACATTCTGGAGAGAAGTTGTAAGCACACCTATTTACATAATGAACCAGATACTAGTTAAAAGAGGTAAGGACAAAACTCCCTATGAGTATTGGTATGGTAGGTCACCTAATGTCAGTTACATCAAAATTTTTGGTAGCAGATGTTTTATCAAAAGAGGTGATTATATTGGTAAGTTTGATGCCAAGAGTGATGAAGGCATATTTTTTGGTTACTCCACCAAGATAAAAAGCTTACAAGTGTTACAAGAACTAGATTAAGAAGATCATTGAAAGTGTAAATGTCTAAGTTGATGAGTTTCCTAAAAGTTTAGGTGAAACTCGCAAGAAGAAGGAAGAAGAAGAACCTTACACACTATTTTTGGAACCAAAATCGGTGAAGCCAGAAGTTGGTGAACTGAACAGAGAAGAACCAGTTCAACTGGAATAGGTTGGTCTAGCATAAGATGAAGAAAGTGAAGAAGAAGAACCTGAAAAACAAGATCATGTTATTCCAAGGTATGTTAGACTCAATCATAGCCCCAATCAGATTATTGGAGAGAAGAATGCAGGTGTGCTAACTCGAACAAGGCTTAGAGAGATCTTGTATGATTTCCACCATTAAGCCTAGAACAACAAAATAAGCCTTTGGAGATGAACACTAGATCAAGGCAATGGAAGAAGAACTTGACTAGATAGAGAAGAACAATAATTGGTCATTGGTACCCAAACTAGAGAACAAGAATGTAATAGGTACAAAGTGGGTGTTCAGAAATAAATTGAATGAAGATGGAGTAGTGGTCATAAATAAAGCTAGACTGGTATGCAAAGGATATGCACAAGAAGAAGGTGAAGACTATGGTGAGACATTTGCACTAGTTGCAAGATTCGAAGGAGTAAGGACTCTACTTGCATTTGTAGCATACAAAGGATTCAAAGTATATTAGATGGATTTGAAGTCAACATTCCTAAATGAAATATTGGAAGAGGAAGTATACATTGAACATGCAGATGGTTATGCTTTAACTGTAGAAAAGGACATGGTGTGCAAATTACATAAGGCATTATATGGATTAAAGAAAACACCAAGAGTATGGTATGAAAGATTGCACTCTCACTTAGTGAAGATAGGTTTTCAAAGAACTAGTGAAGACTATCAGAGCCCAAGTTTCAACACTGGGTACTCTGGGTTTGTAGTGAGCCCATTCAGTTTGACCTTTTTACTTAGGTCTTAATGTTGTTTTTTCTCTTATCTTATCCTTACTGTAGATCTGAACCGTTTTGTCTTTTGTAATGCTAGGTCATGGCTAGGAAAGCTAGGGGAGGTGACTGTACAGGTGGTCGCAAAGGAGGCAGAGGTGGAAGACGAGGCCATGGTTTAGACCATCACAGTCCTTCACCACCACCCACTCATGTGAGTGTTGAGTCGGAGCAGTCAGTTCATCAAGAATCTTATCATGTAGGAGAGTAGGTTCCCGAAAGGGAAGAGATGAGACAGATGTTTCAGGAGGTTCTGTCTAGGTTAGGCCACAGGCCTAAGTTTGAGCAGCCTATTCATGCTCAGGTTGAGGAGTCGCATCAGCAGGTTCCAAAAAAGAGAGAGAGGGAGAGATCACCCAGGAGGAGGGAGATTCTAGCTTACCGAGATCCACCTTATTTGGGTCACATAAAGGACTTGATGAGGTCCAACCCTCCTTGCTTTGATGGTATGGGTACCAGTCTTGAGGCAAAGACCTGGCTCATCGGTTTGGACCGGTGTTTTGCTATGTTTCCATATAGTATCAACACCAAGGTGAGATGTGCTATTATGCATCTCAATAGTTTTACTTCAATCTGGTGGAGATTAGAGGAGGAGAAGATCGGTGTATGCATTAACACTGTAACATGGGAGCTATTTTTGGAGAGATTCAAGGCACAATTTCTCTCACCCCAATGGAGGCAGATTTGGGCAGATGAGTTATATGCCTTGCATCAGTATGGTATGACAGTAGACCAGTATGAGAATAGGTTCTATGAGCTCAAACAGTATGTTGGGATTGGTAATGATGAGGCTATGCTTGTTCAACACTTCTTGAGAGGTTTGAATGACTGCATCAGTGGAGGAGTGAGGGTGTTTGAGCCACCTTCAGTTGAGATAGCCATGGCAAAATCTAGATTGGTTGAGCTGAACCTTAGTCGTGCACTTGGTGGTCAGTTAGGTGTGCAGATAGGGAGTGCACCTTCCAGTGGGAATAGAGCTCAGGGAAATCAGTCCCAGTCAGCTGCACCATTTCGGAATCCTCAGGCACCCACTAAGGGTGGACAACAGCAGCAGCAACAACAACCATCAAAACTGAAATAGTTCCAGGGCCAGAAAGGTGTCAACTCTCAGTATAGGAAGAACAAGAATTGGCAAAGGGGCAAATAGGGCCCTACAAGGCACTCCTCATAGAGTGCATCTCACACCCCTAGCTAGGGAAGTTTCCAGCAGTCTAGTGGGCCTACAGGTAATAGAGGAGCTTGCTTCTCTTATGGGCAGTTTGGTCACAGAGCCGCATAGTGCCCTTAGCATTTCCACAATATGGGTAGTCAGAGGCTAGCAGCATCAGAGCCTATAGTGGGAGATGTAGGGAGCTCCCATAGAGTGTTTGCAGTGGTGGATGACCGCCAAGTTGATCATCAGGGTACAGTTATTGAGGCAGTAGGTATGTTGCATGGAATCCCTATCTTTGTACTTTTTGATTTCGGTGCTTCGGATTCTTTCATTTCTTCATCCATTGTGGAGTGATGTGGACTTGCGTCTGCTAAGGAGGTGGATAGGTGGCAAGTAGAGTTGGCTATAAGTGTTTGTGTCTTTGTAGATGCCTTTATTCCTAGTTGTGAGTTGGATCTAGGAACCATAGTTACCTCAGTTGACCTTCGAGTCATTCCTTTGGGTTCTTATGGAGTTGTGTTGGGGATGGATTGGCTATCATCTCACAATGCTCATGTAGACTGTCACAAGAAGACAGTGGAGTGTTTAGATGGCCTTGGAAGAGAAGTGGAGATCGTTGGAGTTCAGAGACCGATATCCCTACATATGAATTCTGCTATGAAACTTTAGTGGTGCACGTGTAGAGGGTGTCAGCTTTTGCAGTTACTCTTGAGGATGTGGATGAGTTAGAGAGTCAAGAAATCACTCTTGATAGTCACCCTATTCTTAGAGAGTATGCTGATGTATTTCCATTGGATATTCCTGGTATGCCTCCGAAGTGAGACATAGACTTTCGCATTGATTTGGTTCTTGGTGTAGAACCTATTTTGAGAGCTCCATATCGGATGACTACCTAGGAGTTGAGTGAGTTGAAGTTGTAGATAGAGGAATTGTTGGCCAAGGGATTCATTCATCCTAGTGTTTCTCCTTGGGGTGCGCATGTTATCTTCGTTAAGAAGAAAGATGGTTCTCTTCGGTTATGCATTGATTACTGACAACTGAATAAGGTAACCATCCGGAATAGATATCCATTGCCTCATATAGATGACCTTTTTGATCAGGTTAAGGGAGCCAAGGTTTTCTCTAAGATTGACTTGAATTTGGATACCATCAGTTGTGCATTCAGGATGCAGACATTCATAAGACAACATTTCATACTCGCTATGTTCACTATGAGTTCATAGTGGTGCCATTTGGGTTGACGAATGTGCCTTCAGTTTTCATGAGCCTCATGAATGAGTTTTTTCACACCTAATTTGATCATTTCATCATTGTATTCTTGGATGACATTCTGATTTATTCTAGAACTATGGAGGAGCATGAGGGTTAATTATGTCAGGTATTGCAATGCTTGAGGGAGAATCAACTTTATGCCAATTTGGCAAAGTGTGACTTTTTCTAGTTTGAGGTGAACTATCTTGGTCATGTGGTTTTGGGAGAAGGTATATCCGTGGATCCTTCAAAGATCCAAGCCATTGTTGATTGGCCAGCGCCGACCAACATTTCAGAAGTTAGGAGTTTCATGGGTTTGGCCAGATATTACCGTCGTTTTGTTCAAGGATTTTCCCGGATAGGACACCCGATTACTTCTCTTCAGAGGAAAGGGAAGAAGTTTGTTTGGTCAGAGTAGTGTGAGGTAGCTTTTTAGACCTTGAAGGAACTCTTTGTCAGTGCTTCGATTTTGGCAGTTCCTGATCCATGTAGAGATTTTAGGGTATGCACAGATGCCTCTTTGGAAGGTATAGGTGCAGTGCTTATGTAGGATGGACGTGTGGTTTCTTGTGAGTCTCTCAAACTCAAGAACCACAAGTTGAACTATCCAGCTCATGATTTAGAGTTGGCAGCTGTAGTTCATGCTTTGGTTAGATGGCAGCATTTCCTGTTAGGGCATTAGTTTGAGTTGCATTGTGATCACCACAGTCTGCAGTATATATTCACGCAGCTAAACTTGAATTCTCGACAACAGAGATGGATGGAATTCTTCTATGAGTATGATTTTGAGGTTCATTATATTCAGGGGAAAGAGAATGTGGTGGCAGATGCTTTGAGTCGTAGGTGGCATGAGAATTCAGCATTGTCCCTTGGAGTAGACTTGAGAGGGAGGATTCTTGGAGTTCTTCCTCAAGATACTTGGTATCAGGATGTTAGAGCTGTGATAGAGTCTGGAAGGCCTTTAGAGGGTAGATTTTCTGGATATAACCTTGAGGCAGATGGACTTCTTCGTCACCATGGACAGATCTATGTACCTCCTTTGGAGGGTCTTTGTGTTTTAATCATGACTGAGGCCCATCGTGCACCTTATTTGGCACATCCAGGTGTCAAGAAGATGCACGCAGATCTTAGATAGATTTATCATTGGGCTAGTATGAAGATACCATTGGTGGATACAGAGACAGAGAGACTTAGATCCAACATGGAGGGATCATGGATATAGGCTAGGAAGGGGGATGTTTTGTCCAATTAGCTATGTATCTTAGTTATATCAAAAGATTGAAGATAGTTTCTTTTTAGTTGTGGGTATAAAGACATGCAGTTAGATGTTTAGAATGTCAGCGAGTGAAGGTAGAGCATCAACACCTGACAGGGCTTTTATAGCCTAATTTGGTATCGGACTGGAAATGGGATATCATTTCCATGGATTTCATTGTTGGTCTGCCTGTCTCTTCATGTCGTCATGATGCTATCATGGTCATAGTTGAAAGATTGACAAAGGTTTCTCATTTTGTTCCTATTTGAGCTTCTTATATGGCAATAGTGGTGGCATGAGTCTTCTTGGAAGATGTAGTGAGATTGCATGGGATTCTGAGGCAGATCATCTCTGATAGAGATCTTGTCTTTACCTCAACATTGTGGACCTCACTTTAGTATGCTTTGGGGACTCAATTGAACTTTAGTTCATCTTATCACCCAGAGATAGATGGATAGACAGAGCGAGTGAATCAGGTTTTGGAGGACATGCTTCACATGTATGTTATGGACCAGCAGTCGCACTGGGAGGATTATATCTATCTAGTGGAATTTGCTTATAACAATGGATATCACAGCTCCATAGGTATCTCCCCCTTTCAGGCATTGTATGGTCATCTTTGTCGCACTCCTTTGAGTTGGGATCGGCTAGAGGATAGGGTGCTTATAGGACCAAATATTCTTTGAGAGATGGAACAACAGGTAGAGTGGATTCGTGAGCATTTGGTAGCTGCATAGGATAGGCAAAATAAGTATGCAGATGCTCATAGGTTAGATCGTCAATTTTTTGTTGGCGACCGTGTGTTTTTGAGAGTGCATCCATAGAAGAGTTTGATCCATTATGGAAAGGGTTCTAAGTTGGTGCCTCGGTTTGTTTGCCCTTTTAAGATCCTTGAGAGGATAGGACCTATTGCCTACCGTCTTGCCTTGCCACCGAGTCTATCCTGCATCCACGATGTCTTTCATGTTTCAGTTCTTCAACCTTATCATCCTGATGTGACACATGTTCTTGATTGGAACTCTTTGCAGGTCGAGGATAGGTAGCTTTCCATGGAGCTCGTGCACATTCTTCAGCGTCAGGATTTGATCCTCAGGGGTCGCACCATCGACCAGGTAAGGGTCCTATGGGACCCAAATAATGAGACCTCACCGACTTGGGAGGATGCAGTGAAGATGAGAGAGATATATTCTTATTTGTTTTAGGCTTCCAGGAGTAGGCCTAGTTTTGGGGGGCAGAATGTAGTACCCTCCTCGTTTGAACTCATTAGACTCATTTTTTTTTTTATTTACTTTCAGTGGATACATTACCATGATGTGTTATTCAGACCTATATGACATTATTTCATGCTTTATCTGGATATGAGATGCATAATTTATTTGCAGTATTTAAGTACTTGTGATTTATGGTATTTTATGGATTATTGCTATGTACTGACACTTTACTTTATCTATGCAATGTGTAATTATATGTTGTGTGTCTGTGAGTGTATTGGATGCAAGGGGATGATTTTCCATCACTCACTCCGGTGAGATAGGGAACGTCATGATTCTCCTTCATCAGTGTGTATGTCGTGTTTTCTATATTGTATATATGCATGTGTGGTTCGGTGATGCAGGATATTGCAGGTACAAGTATCGGGTAGGTACGGGGTATCGTCTTCACCTGGATTCACAAGTCTGAGCATGCCTTATATTGTCCAATTGAAGTGGAGGAGGTAGTAGTTGACCCTATTTTACCTAGTTACACTCTTGTGAGTGTAGTCAGTTGGTCGTCCTATCAGTTTGTTTGCCCTTTGTGTATTGTTGTTTGACTTTTTCTGAGTCTTTGCTTGGAGTTTGTTCAGTTTGTGTGTTTTAGTGGATTTAATTAATTAATTAAATTTATGGAGTTATCTCATAGTTTGTATTTTTGAATTATGGATTTTATGCATTGAGATTATAAATTTAATTAATTAAAAGAAGTTATTAAATTAAGTTGCAAGCTGCATGATATTAGAAATATATTTTATTTATATTTTAGTGAAAAATAAATTAGATTAATTTCATTTATTGTTTCCTAGAATTTTAAATAAATAAAAGAATAACGGAATAAATAAATGAATAAAAGAATAAATTAGAATTAAAGTATTGCTTTAATTCCTTTTTTAGGAAATTAATTAATTTACATGAGAAAAGAAAAGAAAAGAAAAAAATGATTTTTGCTTATTGCATGTAATTTATTCCTTTGTTAGGAATTAGAAAAGAAAAATAAAATTTCTTTTAATTACTAAAATTAAATATTAGGGTTTTGGGAAAAATATATGCAACCTAGAATTTTAGTTTAAAAGGGGAAGATATCTTTTTATTTTAAAAGTCACGGGAAAGAGGCAGAGATTTAGGTGAAGAAAAATTATTGGAAGCTTAGATTTTGGTGAAGAAAAATTGTTTGGAAGCTTGTTGAAGGATTGAATCTCTCTTACAAAGTTCTTCCACGAAAGCTCTACCAAGTTGGTTGGCTTCTTCTGGTTGTTTGTTTTAGGGAAAATATTGTATTTCTTCCCTCTTTCTGAATGATGTTTGTGTTAAAATGTTTGTCAAATCTAAAATCATGTCTGATTATTTCTTGTTCTTGGTTAAAGTCCATTCCTGAAATTAGTTCTACTTTATGGAAAGAAGTTATTTCCTGGGTGTTTATAGATTAAAATTTTGAAAAGATTGGGAAAAGTTAATATGGCAAATTTTGCCAAGATTTTTATGGTACATGAAAATTGCAAGATTTGGGAGGAATGGGATTTACCAGAGAAAATATTCCCTCTTGTTTGATTTTTGTTCGATATTTGGCTATGGCAGTCCTTTTTAATATTTGTGTATCTCTGTGAAATTATTTATTTACTATAGAAATAAATTTAATTATTAATTAAATTTATTGGATTATTTAAGTTTTGGAAAAATTGTTTTATTTATATATTTTGGGGAAAATTGTATTATAAAAATTCTTGAGAAATATATTTTATTGAAAATTTGGAATTTATAGTTTATTGCTATTAAATAAAAAAAATTATAAATTTTTTTTTATTAAAAGTGGGGAGGCGAATGCCTGCTACCCACGGTAGAAGATGCTACCCGAAGGTATAAAAGGCAGCAGCACTACCCAAAGGTAGCGACTGCTACCTACGGTAGCATCGCTACCCACGGTAGCAGCCGCTACCAAATGGTAGCGACTACTGCCATATGGCAGCAGGGCTACCATAGGGTAGCAGGGGGCAGCCGTGAAAAATAAAAGAAACTTTCTCATCTATTTTTAAATTGCCCACCAAATTTTATAAGTTCGGTTTTATTTTAATTTAATTATGTTTTAAAAAATAATAATAATATTATATATATATAGTATTTTCTGAGGTGTTATTTTGTAATTATTGGAAATGGAAGTTGTTTCAATATTAAATCTTCATTTTATTATATAGTTTTAATGTGATATAATTACATGATACTATATTTGAAGAATATATTTATTTATGTAAATATATTATATTATTATATATAATTTAAATGTGGAATTTAATTTAGATTATTTATATAGTCTAATTGGATCTATTTGTTAATAAATCATGAACATATAATTAGGGGGTTAATTTTAATGTGATTTTATTTAACCTTATTGGACAAATTACAACATTGATTTCCTTGTATTAATATAGTTGTATTTCTTATCTTCTGGAAAATCTTTAATTGCAAGTACTTTATGCTTTTGGTTGTTTAAAGAAAAGATTGTCTGTATTAGGATCTTGTGTAAATGGTTAGCAGTCAAGCTTAATTTCATTGCAATTTTGGTTGAGTTGTCATTATGTCATATGTTGTTATACCCCCTTGGTTAGGTGTTGTTGTATAACCCTGTTGATGTGAGCCATTGTGTGTCATGTTTCCAAATGGTCAATCCTGGGTTAGTGATTGTGTATCCTTCACCTGTGGTTTGTCAGGATTAGATATGGTTGTCTATTTCGCCATAGAGTTCTCGTAGAGAGACCTTTCCTATAGTGTTCTATGAGAGAGAGTGGCTTTTGAGCGGGGGCCACACCTGAAGTGGATGGTAGGATAACCCCTCAAAAGTCAGTTAAGAAGTGATAACCTAATAATTGATTAGGGGGTAGGTAGATTAAAATATTAATTAAGATAATGTGCCTCACACATGATTGAGTGCCTGTATAGGCTCAGGATGTGGTGAGAAGGCCTGGAATGGCAAACTTACCACCTTGTCTTCATGAAAGGATTGGTAGGGTCTGCATGAGACTTAGATGGAGTCGGAGGTTCAGGAGAGGTTACCAGGATAACCCAGGATGGGGGCTGGGACCTATGGAGGCCTATTAGGGTAACCACCGTAAGCCATGCGATGACACTCTCTCCTTAGAGTCACTATTGTTTGTGAGTTGAGTCACATGGATGTTTGCGGAGTCCTGTAGTTCTTTCGTACTTGTCTTATTTTGCTTGCTTGAGGGTTTTCTACTATCTCCTAGCACGGTGGGGTGGTTCCATTTTGGGATCACATGGTTGGGTGGTAGTGTCACTTCCCATCGGATGTTCTGGATTGTATCTTCAAGTGAGGAAAGGATTCATTGGTGTTTCTTGGTTTGTGGTTCATGTACCAGCTCTTGTTCATGATCATTGTTCAGTTGAGACCTTGTGGTCATTGTATCAAACTTTTATGTAACCTTGATATTGTAACTTTTGGATTCTGTGGTATTTTTGGAAGCCATGTATTTATGGATATTGTAATATTATGTCAGTGGATTGTATGTTGATTTAGTTGCTTTGATCTTTTGTATAGATGGTTTATGGATAAATAAATGCATTGGAATACTTTGATTCTTTCATTATGGAATTTAGATGTATGTGTAGTTTTAATCTTAAGCATTTAATTTATCTAATTAAATGGACAATTAGATTAACCATGGTGTTAATATAATCTACGAATTAATCTTTGTTGGTAATCCTTAGGAAATCATGTGTTATACTTACACTGTGTTATTAAACATGCAACTATTATAATTAATGCACTTAATCTTTTAAAAAATATATATATTTCACCCTTTAGTTGCCTAGTTATGTTGTTTTCCTTTAGGGTTCCTGGCGGGGCATTACAAAGATAGTAACATATATCTCAAGACAGAAGAAGATAAGATATTGGTAAGTGAGATATTTGTGGATGATATCATTTTTGGAGGAAAAAATTATATGTGTCCTAATTTTGCTAATGAGATGAAGAATGAGTTTGAGATGTCACTTGTAGGTGAGATAAAAAAATTCATATGTTTGCAAATCCAACAAATGATGGAAGGTATTTTCATCACAGAGTCCAAATATGTGAAAGAAGTATTGAGACCTTTTGGAATGGGAGACTATAAACTAGTTGGAACACCAATGGTTACGGGTTGTTTATAGAAGACACTATAAGAAATGTAGGGATAAGATTAAGAGGTGTAAAAGATAAATGCTCGGCTAGGATTAGAGGGTCGGTAAAGAAAATAAGAAAATAATGAGAGGGTAGGTAGCGTATGAATTAAGAGATGAATGACATGTGTCATAGGTGGAAAAGACTAATGAATTAATTAAATAAATAAACATTTATTTAATTAATAGAGGAAGTGGGATCAATTAAATAAATAAGATATTTATTTAATTTAGGAAAAGGATAATTTAAATAAATAAAAGTATTTATTTAAATGAGAAATAAGGCTAGAAGAGGATAAATGAATTAATTAAATAAATAAAGATTTATTCAATTAATAGAAGAGTTAGGCTAAAGTAATTAAATAAATAAAAATATTTATTTAATTAGACAGGACAATTTTAGGTGTCTACATTTTGCCCCTCTTTGAGACAATGCAGCTTGTCGTGTTGTTTCAAAGAAGATAAGATGAACTGATACAAAATTGCCCCAAGATGGGAATGATATGCCCCCTTGAGAGATTGGATGAAAATGTCTAGAAAGATTGCAAACAATCTCTCAATAAGAAAGAAAGGCTAGAATGGACTAACAAGATATGATAGAGTGATAGAGTCATGGGATAAAGAAGACTGACTGGGGAAACTAGGGCTAGGGCTAGGGCTAGGGCTAGAGTAGTCTATAAGATAGACCACGAGGGGAAAGCATCCTCATTTTCATCCATACATCCAAGAGATCAGAGTGCAGAGAGAGAATAGAGCAGCAACAGTCAGCAACGATGGCATTGGTTCACAGATTCGATCACGTTTGCCGATTTCAGAGGCCACCAGATGTAGGAGAGCCAGTGAGTACCTCAAAACCTCCTTGTACTTTATCCCAATAAATGTTGTCATTAATGCATGTTAGGTAGCACATTTAATACATTTTAAAATATGTTAAGTGGGGTAAAAAATGCTAAGGCACGTTTGTGCTTGTGCTAGGCGTGTCTCAGTTTGTGCCAGGCATGTCTATGAATGAAAATGTGTCTGTATCAAATGCGAGCGCATCTATGTATTTCAGGTGCATTTGTGCTATATGGGTGTGTCTGTGTAGATTAGAGGCGCATCTATATATGTCAGGTCCATCTGCGCAGAGCAGATGTGTATGTGTAGTATGTAAGCGTGTTTATGTCATAAAGGTGCGTTTGTGTCTTCTAGGTCGAATCGACAGTTCTGTGATGAACATATGTTGTTGAATGGATAATTTGCTGAGAGGATACACTCAAGTAGGTCCTCTAAGCAAGACTAGGATAGAAAATAGGGCTAGGATTGATAATTTTATGATAGAACATACACTGCCAATCAGAAAACTACTTAAGAGGATACACTCAAGCAGAGCCCTAGGATAGGATAGATTGAGGCACTTTGTGATGAACAGGGAATGCCAAAACATAGTACTTTGTGATGAGTAGAGAGTACTAAAAAGAGAAACAATTTGTGATGAATAGGGAGTGCAAAGACACGTAGTACTTTGTGATGAACAGGGAGTACCACTAGGATAAACAACAACACTTTGTGATGAACAAGGAGTGTCACTAGGATAGAAAGCAACATTTTGTGAAGAATAGGGAATGCCACTTTGACTGACACAGTTGATTTGCTTGACTACAGGAGTACCTACCTATGCTGGAGTCATGGGAGAGATTCCCATCGACTCAGAGTTTACAACTAGAGCTGGCATTTGAGGATAGGGCAGTGATTGAGGTTATGGGCTTGCGACATATTCTATATGTGCTTGAATTTTAGGTGAACATGGGGTTGTTGACTGCGCTGGTTAAGAGATGGCACTCAAAGACTTGTAGTTTTCATTTTCCAATGGGTGAGATGATAGTCACCTTAGAGGATATGTATAGGATTCTGCAGATACCAATCGATGGGGAGTTACTACCCTATGATCGAGATGGAGATAGGGATGCACTGAGACAAGTGTTCTAGGATCCGGGATTGGAGATGAGGGCTGGACATGTGGCTTGGGATACCATGACATGGATAGGATTAGCACTACCAGCAGTACTGGCAGGAGTGATCAGTGGGTTCCTTTGTCCAGATAAGGCGACATGAGGATTGGCTGTGGGATGGGGGAGGACTTTAGAGAGGGATACAACTAGACTCAAGAGATAGCTAAGGGATACTGAGCGGGACAGGGATCAGACTATTCAGCGCTATACAAAGGTTGAGATAGCACTTGGGGCAGGGAGGTAGGAAACAAAGGACACAAGGGCTAGATATGCCTATGTTCTATGAGCTGGGGGGGAGATAGGCTACTAGAGATACCTATACTATGGAGTAGTGCCACCTGATCAGTGGGCTAGGAGCTTCCATAGACCATCACAGACAGCGACGACCACTGGAGGGAGGGACAAGAGATAGGCATCGAGCGGTGGGGTCATGGGTCCTCCTCCACTACCAGATAGAGGGGACAGGAGAGATGATCCTGGGGTGGGTCCTTCCAAGGCTCAGACTCCATTGAGGCCAATGGCTTCGAGGGAGGGAGTTCATCATAGCCTTAGAGGGCTCCCTATGTATCAGTTTTGTACCATTTTGTATGATGACACCTTTGGGTGATTGTAGCCATATGATTTTGACATTATTGTATCATGACACTTATGATTATATATATATGAGGTTCATCCTTGCGACAGCGATATGCATGTGTACCTATGTGATGTTGCTTCTATGTGATGCTTCTTTATGTTTTATGGTGCTTATGATATGGATGCAAATATGTACATGATGAAATGCAATATTTTTTTTCTTTTATGTTTTGTATGTTATGCATATGCAAGTGTGAATGTATGAAATACAGATGAATATGATAATGTAAATAACTATTTACATGATGAGAATGTAAAATGTGCTAACATGTGTTGTGTGCAGGATGTGAAGCAATTGCAATATCTATATGTATGTATGAAATGCTAATATGTGGTAATGTAGGTGCAATTACATGAAATGCAAATATTTTTGACATGTCATTATACTCAGTCATGTGATAGCAGGCTACATGGACTCAAGAAGGACGATGGAATTCAATAAGGAAAGGGGGATGGAAGGTAGAAGACATGGAAGTGAAAGAGCTTCTTGTGCTTTATCATCATTGAGCTTTATTATGGCAAATAGGTTATGAAAGTCTAGATATATGTTCGACCCAGAAATTCATTGTACCTGTTTGCATGGAGATCAGACATTCATAAACAAGGAATGCCCTAGTTCACACTAGACTCACAGTGTCCTCATATCCTTGGACAAGTCATAGCATTACTCAGAGACAATCCACAAACAGCAAAGAAAAATAGGTGACGATACCCCATCCTCACCTTTCTAGTCAAAGACCTCCTCAAGATAGAATCTCTAGTCAGAGACATCCTAGAAAAGCTAAAAGACATGTCACCAAAAGATAAAATCAAAATAAAACCAAGACTCGACACCAACATCCACTGTAGTCCTCAAGTTTAGTGTCTCTTGTCACTTGTATAAGTCTATTTGATTGTGGTCACAATGTTTACTTTCACAAAAGGATAGATAGCATTGAACCATAATGTTGTCTGATTCTACTGGAAGATTTGATTTGTTGAAGCCCATTGTTGCTGCTGTGTCTCATCTGAAACTGACTGAATCCATGAAATTGATACTTTATTGCGAAGAAGATGGAACTTTATTGCAGATTGGTGATGCAAGCATTTCTTTATTATGGATTGTGCGCGGATAGACTGAAGAAAATTGTACTCCTCAGAATGTGTGATGCTCTCAGTTCCACACCCATCACTAGACGTAGCATTTTCCTTAGCCACAGATAGGAGCTGGTTTATTATTGATGGGAAGGGGTGCAAAGGGAGGTTTATTATGAATGGCTAACCAATCTTAGGTAGATCAATAACAAGCCATGATGGGAATGGGTAAGTTTTTTATGAATGAATAGGTCATGAGTGTGTGCAAAGTGAAAGGATGAAATGGAATCCTAAAGGAGGGAGGAGCAATGTCTCTACACATGGTGCCAATGACCCAGTTTTCACCATGGTACTTGCCCAGGGTGCCACCAAAGTGGTTTTCACCGTTGAACGAAATTTTTTTCTTTACTTTTTTTATTTTTCATTTTTTTGTGTCACAAGGCACCTGTTTGCCATGTTTTCACCAAGTAACGATTTTTCATTTTTATGATTTTTTTGTATTTTTGAATTTTTTTTATTTTTTTTATTTTTTTGTATTTTTGAATTAGGATACTCTGTAGAGCTATGTGTAAAACTTGTGAAGGTGCATGCTATTGATGGGATCCTCCAAAGGTTCGCCCTCTATGGTTGAGAGTTGATATGCACCGGATCCATAGACTGTCATGATGATGTAAGGACCAAGCCAATTTGGTTCGAACTTGCCCTTCTTCTCTCTGTCTTGCTGATTTTTAGGATTTTCTTTGAGAAATAAGTCACCTATCTCAAATGTACAAGGCTTCACTTTATGATTGTAAATACATTGTTCCTTGACTGAATGATGTGTAGCTCGAGTGACTGTCTTCCTTGATAAAGGAATTGAGATAGAATTACTAGTGTGTGGACTACACAAGCCCATATGCGTGTCACCTAAAGAAATTTGGGCATCCCTGACAACAAAGTCCTTCGAGGAAGATCCATTAAAGGTCCATGATGTATCACCAGAAGGGAAAGGATGTGTGGAACAAGTGGATGAGTAATGAAGGCTTGTGATTGCGAAAAGAAGTGAAAGTAGGATGACATGATGGAGACTTAGGATCAACAAGTATTCTTTCTGACTTGAAATTTTAGAAATTTTGCCCCCAGTTATTTTGATATTAGGGGAGATCAACTCTTGTTCTTTTTATTTCATAGGATTTTTATCCTTGACTTTTATTTTTGCAGAGTCCAATAGATTTTGATTTTGATTTGGACTAAAGGACTTTTCTTTATTTTTGACTTTTAGATTTTTCTTTTCAAAGCTTGATTCTTGATCCCTAATTAGTAAGGGCTTTTGTGATTCTTGTTGATCCAAGTTTGGGTGCAGGCTGAAAATGGAATGAGTGGGTGATATGGTAAAGTTATCTGAGTTCTCAAGAGGACTGGCAATATGCTCAATAGATTCTTTGTTGGAACCACTCTTAGGACTATTGATATCAAGAGTTGCTTGCACCACTAGAGGATATTCACAATCAGACTTAGTAGCCACAACACTAGGTGGTTCACACCCAATTCCTTGGCATTGCAAATTTTTTGTAGGTTGTTCTTGTTGACTAAATACCTTAGGAGATAATGGGATTTGATCAACATGAAAGATATATTCACCACATCCCCGGTCTTTAACCTTGAATTTTTCTTTGAGCTCTGCTTGTTTAAATGTAGAAGCTTTTAAGGATCCTGGCTCAATGTATGCAGAAGAAGGGACAACTTCTCTATTACTTGGAATGATCATCTTAGTTTTTGGTCTCAAGTTATTGCAGTATATAAATGGATTAGGATCACCATTAACTATTATTTTTACTCCATTGTGAGGAAAATTAATGCATTGGTGGTATGTAGATGGGTCTGCGCTCATCTCATGAATCCATGGATGTCCTAGCAATATGTTGTATGTGAGATCAAGGTCTAGGACTTGACAAACCACATCTTTAGTAACTGGCCCAATTTTGAGAGGTAAGGTGATTGTGCCTTTGGATGAATGCTCTTCATCATCATATGCTTTGATGGTAATTTTGTTTGTAGCATTCACAACTTTGTCTGAATATCCCAATTGTTTCATAGTGCTCAATGTACAAATGTTTAGACCTGCTCCTCCATCTATCAGAACTCGTTTTATTTGATGTTTGTGTAGGAAGGCTTCAATGTGTAAAAGTGCATTATGTGGTTGGCTCACGAAGGCATCGTCAGCTTCTGTGAATGTAAGGGAGTGTGGAATGGAAAGGTATCCCACCATGGCTTGAAATTGGTCCATGTTTAGATCAGTAGGGATAGAAGTGTCTCTCAAAATTTTGTCAATAATAGCTTTATGTGCAGGGGATATGTGTAAAAGCTCAAGGATGGAGATAAGTGTGGGTGTCTTCCCTAATTGTTCTACAAGGTCATACTCAGGTTTGGTTGATGAGGAAGCGGTTTTTTTTAGCTGGAGCACCTTGCAAGGTGAATTTACCTCGACGAGTTGTGACATTACATTCAAAGGTAGGTTTGGAAGAAGATCCAATGCCTTTTAGGACAATCTTGGGTCTTTGGGTAGAATTCTCTGGCGTTTTGTCCTGCATGATAATGGTAGAGACATAATTGTCCATCAAAATGTGATTGATAGTTGAATCATAGTTATAAGATGTTCTGGTATAGTTGGTTTGATCATCTGTGGCTTTGACATTTCCCTTGTCATGTTTTGGGAATGGTTCTTTAAACATCTCATGTTCTTGATTGGATGAGTGTCCCTCAATCTCAATGTCACCTCTATCAATGAGATCTTGTATGATGTTCTTCAGTCGATGGCAATTTCCTATCTTATGGCCTTTTCTCTTATGAAATTCACAATATTCATCATCATTCCACCAATTTGGTTTAACGTTTGGCTCATATGGAGGCAAATATGGAATTGTTATTATTTTGTTTTCCACTAACTTCTTGAAAACTGACTCAAGTGGTTCTCCCAATGGGGTGTACTTCCTTCATGATTTGGAAATTGTTTGAGTATTCACTTGATTGTTTGTAGAGATTGGTCCTAAAAAAATGATTTTGGGTCGTACTGTATTGGCATCAACAACACAATCATTGACTGTGTTCTTGTTTTTATTCCAAAATCTTGGCTTGTCTTTTCCTTTATAGCCCTCTTTATTTTCTTTGAATATCTTAATGACTCCTTGTTCAATTAGGACCTTCTCTATCGCTAATCCTTTTTCAATGATGTCATTGAAGGTGGACAAACAAGATTTTCTTAGATCATAACCAATGTCTTTGTTGACATTTTGGGTTAACATCTCTACCATTTGTTTTTGTGGAATTTCACAAGAGCATCTGCTAGCTAGATTCCTCCATCTTTGTAAAAATGATGAAAAATATTCTCCATCCTTTTGTTTAGTGTTGCACAAAGTGGTGACTGATATGTCTGTCTCTATATTGTATGAGAAATGTTGGATAAATGCCTATGCTAAGTCACCCCATGACTTAATTCCAGGTGGAAGTTGGGAGAACCATTCCATAGCTTGATCACCTAAGCTTTGTGGGAATAATCTCATCAAATATGTCTCTTCTTCTGCTACCTCAATGCAAGCTATGAAAAACTGTCTTATATGTGCCTTAGGATCCCCTTTTCCTCTATACTTATCAAACTTAGGTGTCACGAAATGTGTAGGAAAAGGAGGCATTGGAATGCTTTTGTCAAATGGATAGGGACATATGTCTCTCATTGTGTAAGCTGGCTTTGGTGCATTTATATCCTCCATTTTATTTTGTAAGTTGTTGATTTTCTGTTCCAAATTGTTCTTAGGTGGAGACCGACTTCTTGAACCATATCCCATACCTAAGGCACCGGGTGGAGGAGGAGCATGTTGCATATATGGGTGATTTTGATCATACACATGTTCATATGGAGGAGGTCTATAATGATGTTGCATATATGGACCACTTGGTATAGATTCATGGTGAGGAATGGAATATCTGCTTTGTCCATGTATACCATACTCTATAGGAATGTCATGAGTTTGTTCTAATGTGTTGCCCCCGAATTTGACATAAGGTTTCCTTGTGTCCAAATTTTGAACATGTCTTTGGATATCCAATTGCTTTGGTGGTTGGTCTTTAGCATTGGCATGTGATTGAGTATATTTTTCTACATAAGACTTCCATAATGGTCTACGAAGGTGAGTATCATATGCTTGACCACGTGTATGTGGGACCTCTAGTTTTTGAAAAAAAGATGATGGTGATTTAGGCACCATATGTGGTCCTCTATTGCCTCCACTATTAGGCCTCCTTTTATCCATGTTGAGGTGAGGTTGTTGCAAAGGTCAATTTTCCATTATTTAAGACATGTCAAAATCATGAGGGATCTTGGCTCCACTTTGTGCCATCACTTGTAAGAAATATTGTCTATTCCTCCTCATTATTTCTTCAACCAATCAATTGAAATGGGGATCCATAATGGAGTCTTCCACTTCTACTGAATGTATTGAGATGTTATCCATATTGTTATTGTGTGTATCATTATTGTTTGTAGTGTCCATGTTCTCAACATTTGGAATATTTCTATAGGCATTCATGTCAGGTAATGTGGTATGATCAGAATTGAAAAAGACATCATCGTCATACTCATAGGAAATCATGTTTGCGGACTCTTGAGCCTCTTTAGTTTCTCTCCTAGATTTTTGGGAATGGGTTTCAACCATGAACTAGGTATTGACTAAGATGTGTGAGACTAGATGAAAATGGAAAGATATGAAAGACCAAGAGTTAGATGGAATGCAAATGAATCTGAAGTGTACTTACAATGTCCAAAGTGTAAGACCAAGTATGTATGTAATAGAGTAGTTGTGGCTTCCAAAGAGATGATAGTTTCTCTTGATGAGGTAAGTTAACCTTGACTCTAAGAAAGACCAAATAAGACCCAAAGGTGATAGACCTTGATGAGGGACCACTTAGCAAAATGTTGTTGTATGTAGTATGTTGACAAAGTAAGATGAGGACAAGCAAGTGACCTTTTGACTCAAGTTTAGACAAATGTGAATGTAATGTAAGGTGTAAAGCAATGATGGACTTTGTGAACCCCAGAAATAGGCTAAATGCTAGATGAAAACCCAGAGAGATAACCTAGGAAGCTCAATAAGTCTGAAATCGATTGTTCTTGTTTGGTGGACTATAATTGTTTTCAATTTTGAACACAGACATGCTTGTATACTTCACAGATGCACTTAAATTACACAGACATGGTTCTATCAAACACAGACACGTTTCTAATATTTTGTAAATGCAATGTTGCTCAAGAGAACACATATGCATTTCTTCCCTTCACAGACGCGGTTAGATGACACAGACACGGTTCTATCTGACAGAGACGCGTTTCTGAAAACTGAGTGCAATTTGTCCAATTTGTGAAGTTGTTTTGTTGTGACCCAATCTGAATTTTTTACTATTTTTTTTTTCGTGACAAGAGGACACAATGTTGATGAAGACTCAATGTTTGCAAGTGTTTAGACTCAAAATGACTCAAATAAAAGTGTGTTGTTTGATGTAAAAATGTTTTGCATACACTTGAAGAAACAAAAGACACAATGTTATGATGTTTGGTCTTAAATGTTTGAATGTTCAAAAGAAGACAAGCACAATTCTTATGGCTGGCCAGGACAATAGTTGTTGATCCCACATGGGGTTTCCCCCAGGGCTACGCTATTCAAAGTGGATACTTAGATGCTTGACCCCACTGGCTCCACCCTCGACACTCACTTCTTAGGGTAGCCAAGCATCAATCCCCACAAAAACTCCTCGTGGCGGACTTTGTATCTCTACTAAGAACCGTATGTGTGTGGGCCACTCCAGAGGTCCGACCTCTTGCCCCAACAACTAGAAGGATTTTGGCTTCTAAAATAAAAAGGTGCTAGTAAGGGCATCCACACATGTGGCCATACATGCGACACTTTCAACTCTGTAAATACAAAAGGCTCCCAGTCGGTAGGGGTTACACCCTACAACTGATCAAATAAATTTGATCAAACGGGTTTATGGGGAGACATAGTGTTGGTATGAACTAATCAGCACATGTTATCCATACTTTTCACCATGGATACATTTGTTTATAGTGGTTTGGAAAAGGTGGGTTTTCCTCGCTACAACTTGTGACATTCTCTCCTCACTAGTAGTCCTAATGACCACACAGAGAGACAGGCCCTCTAAAGATTAAACAAAAAGAGCCTATTGCTCAAGACACAAAAGATACTGGTTCAATTTTAATGCACCAATTGAAGTGTTTGATAATCTATGAAAACAAGGCACACAATAAAGATCAAAAAACCCTTGCCAAGGTTCTACAACAAAGATTTGTTAGTAGTTTGGATTGTTTCAAATGATCACCCCTTCCTGTTGTGTGTGTGAAAAAGGGTCTGCAGCTATAAGCACAATACTTCAATTAAGTCATTATATGCATGGTTAGTAATCAATAATCAATAAGTAGAAAACCATAACAAAGTGACTAATTTCCTTCTAAAAGATGCGAGTATAAGATTGCTCTCAGATTTTTATAAGAAATACCAGTGACTAGACTACACTAAGACGAAGGATTTAATCTATATGGTATTAACGATATGGATGCAAAATGGATGAATAATTTCAAACAATAATCAATTCAAGGAATATGGATTCAAGCAATGATGGATGCAAATAATCTAAAAAGCACAATGATCTTCAATGACTCCAAAGCGAAATTAGCATGATAATAATCTCCAAACGTGTTCTCAAAAATCTCTAGGGTGAAATGGAATGAGAGTTGAAGACTGAATTTATAGAGAATCCTCAAGAGAAAAGCTAAAAAAAGCTCAATTTAGGATTAATTGAAAATAATTGAGAAATTAGGTTTAGTTAACCTTGAGATAGATTCCAATTATAGTTTAATTGAAATGCATTCAAATTAGAAGTCCAAGTTGCATTGGAAATAATAATAAATTAATTCCATGCATTTGTGATAAAAATAGATAATTCTTTTATTAAAAGAGTCTTTTCAATACAACTGAACTTCTTTTTCTGAAAAGCTTTGAGTTCCAATTTTAGAGAAGAATTCAATAATTCAATTAATTGCTTTTCTGATTTCAAGTTCAAAATTTAGAAAAAGAAATAATATCTCAAGTTTGATTTCTCTCTCAATTCAATTATTTTATTTTAATTTCAAAATTCCTTTTGCATGATTAAATGGCAATTTTATTAATTATTTAAATATGCAAGGATATTTAATAAATTAAATAAGATAATTGATCAAAATGATATTCTTGAAAATGATTCAATTAATTAAATAAATATTTAATTAATATTGAGTAATTGATTTGCCATGTGATTTTTGATGATTGAAGAATTAATAATGTGCTCAAGATTGATTTAATTGCCTTTGGTTAGGACCTTGGTGATGTTGTTGAGATTAGGGGCCCATGGTTTAGATGACCATTTTTAGGGTATTACATTTTCCCCTCTTTGAATTAATGTGTGAGCAGCGTGTTGGTTCAAAGAATGTGTGATGTCTAGGAGATGCCAGTTTTGAACTTGAATGATCACGAACTAGATGAAGAGCAAGGTGTTTAGCTTGATTCGAAGGGACAAAGTTGAATGAAGTTTAATTAAAGCGATATCGATCCCGAACTTGATTGAACTGAGGAATGATAGAAAACAAAAGATACCAAACTTGAACTTGATTGATCAAGAAGTGGATCTTACTGATCTAGAACTTGATTGAACTTAGATGCAGTGAGTGATGATAAAAATCAATCATGAACTTGATTGATCAAGATACGATGAGCGAAGATAAATTGTTCAGCTTGATCAAGAAACAAATACTGAACACCTGCTTAGATTTAGTGTATGACCAAAGATACTCTTTAAACTTTTGATTGAATTTAAACAAATAATCAAATTGATTTGAAGCGATGAAACTGATTAATGTTAAGAGATTGATTCAGATGAAAGACAAATATCAACTTGATTTGAAGTGATGAAGCTGAGATGCCCCTAGCGATTGATTCAATTCAGATGATCGAGAGATCTCAACTTGATGTGAAGCGATGAAGCTGAGATGCCCCTCAGAAAATAAGAATTGATTGATTTTCTTTAGAAGATTTTGCTTGACTTTTGATGAAGATTTGAAAAAAAAAATTTCTCGACTTGTGAAGATGTGAAGTCATAAGGTCATGAGTGTGCCCCCTCGGGAGCGAAATAAAAAAATAGCGAGGGATTGATGATTATAGGAGATTGTGTGGAAAAAATAAGTTATTTGAGCACAAATTGATTTTGAGGAATATTTGAAGAATCAACGTTGATTGATGAGTTAAGTGCAGAGTTGATCGTAAAGTTGATGTGTAGAAATGAAATTGAATTAAGCGTTGAAATTGAGCGCAATTGGAAGAAAAAATGAGCATTTGATGAAAAGAGTGCTAAGTGATCCAAATTATGAAATTGGCTATCAAAATGATCGCGAATTTTGCTTTTGATCCCAAAAATAGAATTAGAGCAGGCGAATTAGCTAAGGGTACAATTTTCATGTTAATCAGAGCAAGTTGAAAAATTAGGGTTTTGGCTATATATGGGACGAAAGTGTCATTTTCAAATCATTTTAACCCTCCAAGTTTGAAAATTCAAAAACCTTTCTGTAAAAAAAATGGTGGTCCCTACTCGTATGCATTGATTCGAGTGCCAGAGACGACATAATCGACCCCGAAACTATGAGCCAACAATTAGTGATCGATCTTAAGCCTCTTTATGTTTTCAATTTTGAATCTTTTTTTGCTCATTATATGGATGATGTAGCAGATGCAGGGGTATTGCCCCAGTACAGAGAGTGGTTCCAGTAGTATCCTTTTCCTAAGTTTAGTGATCCGGGTGAGCAGGTGCCGCTCATTGAGGATATTGAGGATGATGCTCCTGCACACGTATAGGGATAGGGTCCAAAACAAGGCCAGAGACAGGGACAAGGACAGAGAGCTGAGGCTCTGAGGTAGACAGGTGGTGATCCTGGTGCTATTAGCAGTAGGGTTCTAGCTGAGGGTGGAAAGCAAAGGGGTGAGGGTGGATCCCTTGGGAGAGTAGGAGTAAGATTGGGTGGAGCTAAGGAGGAGTGAGCAGCTCCGAGACAGGTCCGACAACAGAGGGAGGAGCAAGGTGGTACTGGAGATGGAGATGGGGGTGGAGAGCTGGCGAGAGAGCAAGGGATAGATGCAGGATGGTTGATGAGAGCATGTCTTGCAGAGGTGCAGTCATAGTTGACAATGGCTCAGACTCAGCTGGTGGAGCGAGACCGATAGCTTGCAGAGGTGAGGGCTAAGAGAGATTGTCAGCTTACGGAGTTGAGATCAAAGTGTGATCAACAACTAGCTGAGTTGAGAGCAGAGTGCGATCGTCAGGTCGCAACGATGAGAGCGGAGCAAGACACCCTCCAATAGGAGGTTTTGTATCAGAACAACAGGGTAGCCTACTATGTCACAACATATAGCGTGGCAGTTCCATTAGCACATCAGGTGATTCCTTATTCTCAGTATATGGCATGTTCTGAGGGAGCTCAGGCACCTCGACAGGATCCCGGTCATCAGGCTCCTCCTCCACCAGGCGATGAGGGAGAGGCTTAAAGCTAGATATTCTTTTTGTATCTCAGATATATTTTTTGTAGACACACCCATTTTTTTGTATCCTATACAATTCTTGCTCTGATGGGAGTTTGTATATGTCATTCAACATCTTTTTGTACCTTTAGACTTGACATGATATATATATATATATATATATATATATACGAGATCTGATTTCACTTCATTGTACTTGTATTGATTCATTTATGAGATGTCTTTTATATGATTTATTCTATATGTATGCATTTCTTTTCAATATGAATGTATGTAATGCAAATGATTATGGATGTCTATTTTTGTTTTCTTTTCATATGCAAATAGATGAATGAGCAATGAGTAATAAGTAATGCAAATTTTTCATTTTTCTATGCAATAAGATGGATGCAGATGAGTGAATAATGAAATGTATGAAGCTATACTAAATGTTATGTATGCAGCTAAAACATCTCAAAACACAAGTACTCGATCGGAGAAATGATTATAAATAGACCACTTAGCGTAAGAAATGATGATGCTTTCAACTCTCATTCAAAAGAGAATGAGATTATTATCATACCGAAATCACTCTAAAGTAAAAAAAAATGCTAAATGAAATGGCAAATGATATGCGAAATGATATGCAAAATGCAACCTAAACCTAGTCACTGGATTTAAAATACTTAAGATTCATCACCGAGCATAACGAACACAATAGGCAAGTTAGAGTTCCTTTCTTTCCCAATGTGCAATATTTATTATCTTGTCCGCAATGACCCTTTTTTCGTTCATATCCTTGGACAGATTTCACAGGGACCCGAATTGCATCATAAAGAAATTCCCTCAAAATAGACAAAGAAATGATATGGACCACCCTAAAGCATACAAATAAGCAGAGTCGAGGTATGTGACGCGATTTCACCTTGATGTGAAGGCTCTTATCATAGACACCCAGCTAATTTAGATGTTTCTAGATCATTGGAATCATTCCTACAAGCAAAAAACAAAGAAAATATTATGCCCCCAATCATTTCTCCTCTTAGTCACAATAGACTTCCTTGAGTTACTCAGAGGGATAATAATCAAAAACCAATATAAAAGACAACACGCAAAGAAAATTTTCAGTCATAGCTCAAACTTTTTAGTGATTGTTTTTTGTTATTTTGTTTTGCTTGTGTAGTCAGTGATAAAAACTCTTTGGTAGTTAGGAGACAGGTGACTGACTCAGAGTGGACGACCAAGTTTCACTGATGGAAAGATGACTTGGTTGACACTACTTAGGACATGTGAATTGCTTTGTCAAGTAACCTAAGACTAGGACATTGATCAATTTCAAGTCATGAGGGTTCCAACGAACCAGGATGTCACAAAAGTGACTGAAAAATATGTACAAGCGAAAGCAAAAGATGCATGAAAGTCGGAAATGCCAACGTTGCATTGATAGATGGAGCGCTTGAGTACGAGAGGCACTTGTTTGCTAGGTTTTCACCTGCTTGGCAGAGATTCACCTTTTTTTTTTTTTACCAAGGTGTCTGTTTACCAGGTTTTCACTAGGGCATTTTCTCTCTTTACATTTTTTTTCCTTTTCCTTTTTCTATTTTTTTTTTTTTTTTTGGGACTTTTTTCAATTTTTAGGATTTTTTCAGGACTTTTTCAGTTGTACAAGTTGACGGCATAGAGAATGCTAAGTGGAGAATTTCTTCAAGTGGATGGTGTTAATCAGTTCACGGAGTTGTTCTCCTTCCGAATTTGAGAGTTGATAGGCACCAGAGCCAAATACTATAGTAACGATGTAGGGCCCCAGCCAGTTGGGTTCAAACTTCCCTTTATTGTCGCAAAACTATTGATTTTTTGGATTTTCTCTCAAAACGAGCTCACCAACCTGAAATTCTCTTTGTCAAACTTTCTTGTTATATCCTCTGGACATTCTCTTCTGATACACTCTGAGATGATCAAACGCCACTTGCTGATGCTCATCCAACAATTTGAGTTCTTGCAATCTAGATATTCTATGATCTTCATTAGTAACAAGACCTTGCAAAGAAACTCTTAGAGATGGTATTTCTACTTCAATAGGTAGTACTGCTTCGGACCCATACATCAAAGAGAAAGGTGTAGCCCCAGTAGGTGTTATGATACTTGTTTTGTAATCCCATAGTGCAAGATTGAGCTGCAGATGCCAATCCTTCCTGGATTTGTTCACTGTTCCTGTGTAAGATAGTCGATAGGTTTTTGTTAGACGCCTCAGCTTGTCCATTACCTTGAGGGTAATATACTGATGACCAATGTTGCTTTATTTTGAATTTCTCATAGAGCTCATCCAGATCTCTATTCTTGAACTGTCCTCCATTATCAGTCACGATGGACGAAGGTATCCCATATCTGCAGATGATATGGTTTAAGATGAACAGGGCGACTTGTTTACCAGTTGCTTTGATGAGCGGAACCACTTCTACCCACTTAGTGAAATACTCAGTGGTAGTTATGACGAATTTATGTCCATTAGATGAAGCAGGATATATCTGACCAATGAGATCAAAGGCCCATTGCTGAAAAGGCCAGTGTGTAATAAATGGTATGAGATTCCTTGCTAGGGCATGTATGATATTTCCATGAAGCTGACATTTCTCACAAGTCTTAGCAAATTTGATGGCATCTTTTTCCATGTCTGGCCAGTAGTAGCCAACTGGTAGTAGTTTCCGAGCTAAAGTAAGGCCATTCGAATGAGATCCACAAATACCTTCATGGACTTCCAATAATGCACATTTAGATTCTTCGATTTCTATACATCTAAGAAATGTATCATCCAAACCTCATCTAAATAAATTGTTAGCTATGATAACATACCATGAAGCATTTTGGGTTAAGCTTCTTTTCTCATTACGAGTAAGGTTTTCAGGGATAATTTGGTCTCGTAGATAAGAGTAGATGTGGTTGTATCAGGATGAGTCATGTCCAATAATAGCACAGACTATTTGGGTCTCAGGAGAATCATAGGCCGGGTAATGTAAATCTTCCACCAGGAAATCAAAGCGAAAATTGGACTCTTGTAACTCAGGTATAGATGCCAAGGTGGCCATAGTATTTGCTACTCTATTTGTGGATCTAGGAATCTGCTAGAATGATACAAAAGCAAAATACTTCTTAAGATCATCAACCATCCTCTTGTAAGGCATCAATTTCTCATCTCGAGTTTGATATGTATCATTGATTTGATTAACCACGAGCTGAGAATCTCCATAGATATACAATTCTGCAACCTTCCATTCAATAACTAGTTTTATCCCATTCACCAAAGCTTCATATTTTGCAATGTTGTTTGTGCAAGGGAATAGAATATTGTAAGACTTTAAGATTGAGTACTTTTGAGGAGTAATGAATAATATGCCAGCACTCAAACCATTTTGAGTAAAGGAACCATCAAAGAACATTTTCCAAGGTTGTTGAGTAAGATGCATTATAAATTCATCTGGAAACTCTATGTGTAGTGGTTGAGAGTCTTCAAGCAGAGCTTCATCAAGTTGATCAACAATTACCTATCCTTTTATGGCTTTTCATTCCACATATTCAATGTCAAGCTCTGTAAGGATCATGACCCATTTCGCCAATCTTCCTGTAAGTGTTGCTTTATTGAGAAGATACTTGAGTGGATCAATTTTGGCCACTAGCTTGACTGAATGTGCTAGCATGTAGTGTCTCAATTTTTGTGATGCAGAGACTAACGCCAAGCATGCTTTTTCTATTATAGTGTAGTTCATTTCATAACACACCAATGTCCTGTTGATGTAATAAATAGCTCGTTCCCTTTTATTGTCATCTTGTTTCCCCAGAAGTGCCCTAGTGATGAATCCGTTGCTGATATATATAAGATTAGTGGTTTACCCTAAATCGGTGGCATCAATATTGGTGGATTTGATAGGTACTCTTTGATTTTCTGAAGATGTTGTTCACACTGCTGATCCCAGTTGTAAATTACTCCTTTTCTCAATACCTTTGTGAAAGGTTGAGCTTTTTTTGCTAGTTGAGAAATGAATCATCTGATGGATTGGAGATGTCCCTGTAGACTTCTCATTTGACTGATGTTCTTCGGAGGTGGCATTTCCATTATGGCTTGGACCTTCCCAGGATCAACCTCGATTCCCTTCTTTGAAATGATGTAGCCAAGTAGTTTACCAGATGTCACTCTGAATGCACACTTCTTTGGATTTAACCAGAGTTTGAACTTTTCCATCTTGTTGAGTATAGGACCTAACTCTTGAATATGTGTTGATCTTTTCATAGTCTTCACTAAGGTGTCATCAACATAATCTTCCATATTCTTATGCATCATATCATGAAAAATGGTAGTAATTGCTCTTTGATAGGTTGCTCCTGCGTTCTTTATCCCAAATGGCATGACGTTCCAGCAAAAGGTTCCCCATGCACAAGTGAAAGTTGTCTTTTCTTGATCTCCAGTAGCTATTTTGATTTGATTAATTTATCCAAAGAATCCATCCATTAGTGATTACATTTCATCCCGAGCAGTCATGTCGACTATCATATCAATGTTTGGCAATGGAAAGTTGTCCTTCAGACAAGCTTTGTTAAGATATTTGAAGTCAGTGCAAACTCTGATAGACTTGTTTGCCTTTGACATAGGTACTATGTTTGAAATCCATTCGGCATAATCTATAGCTCTAATGAATCCAGCTTTTAGTAGTTTTTCTAGCTCAGCCTTGACCAGTAGTGCCACATGTGGGTGCATCTTACAGAGTTTTCACTTAACTGGTTTTACTCCTAGTGTAATTGAAAGATGGTGCACAATGAGATTAGGAACCAAGCCCGGCATATCAGAATATGTCCATGCAAAGTTTATTTTCTTTTCTGAGAATAGATGAGTGAACTCCTTCAATTCTTCTACTGATAGTGATTGAGCTACATGAATGATGTGTGGTGTCTCTTGACTCCCAATGTTAATTGGCTAAGTTGGCTCGATCAATATGGAGGACCTTTCCTGGAAATGACTTGGTAGTATATCAAGTATCTCACCTTTAGGCACCTCAGAGATGTTTTCACCTTTAGGTACATCCTTTATTTTCTCTTTTTTAGATTCTGATACTGCCAAAATGTGGTTTTCACATCAGATCTTTTATTTTTATTTTTCTTGTTTTTGTGACTAAGATACTTGATATCTGCTTCAGTCATATTTTCACTTTGTTCACTGGTGGAAGAGTCTATAGGTTTGACTGCATTGAGATAATAGGCTAACATATAGTCATTGGCAAAAGTAGGTATACTCATGGGCTAGTTTTGTAAAGTATAGTCAATCAATTCGGGTGTACTAAGGATAAATTTTGGATAGGTTCAAGAACGTTCATGGTATTGTTATCATAGCGGTGGATCAAAAAGTCAAGTTCCAGAAGGATACCTTGCATAAGTGTCTCGAGACCAAGAAGAGTCAGATCATGATTATTAAAGTTCACGTTAATTTTTAGTTGATATAATCTGATAGACATACTTGTAACATCATTCACTATGCTAGACTGGACGTCATATCATGGTTTAACAATGATAAGATTAGTAGACAGGTGTTCATTGTTTGTATCAGCTGATTCAGAATTTGAGGCTGAGTAGATATTATCCTGAATAGGACCGTCATCAGAGTCATCAAGTGAAGTTTCCAAGTCTTCTTCAAGTGATTTAGTAAGTGTATGTATGGTATCAACACCAACATCTTTAATACTACAAGTTCCTTCATGTTGTGGTTCATTTGTCATTTGTCTCTGACACACCTATTGACATGATCTTGATGTTTCTATGATTTGTTGTCATCTATTCCATTCAGCTTCTTCTGGACTGATAACTAGTTCTTGTTCTATAGCTTCCAACTCTTCTTCTATAGTTCTATACTTGATTTGTTCTATTTTAGCATAAGGGCACATAGATGAGAAGCTTTCTAGTATTCTCCCTTCTTTTAGTCCTTCATAATTTGCTTGTCTCCTTTGTCTAATTTCCTATATTTCTTTCTCTATTTTAGCATAAGGGCACATAGATGAGAAGATTTCTGGTATTCTCCCTTCTTTTAGTCCTTGTTCATAATTTGCTCATACGATAGGTTTTTCTGAACCAGACGATAATTTAGCAGATACAGGACGACAACAATTATGTTTCATACGAGTTGTTGCCTCGTACCATACGATAGATCGGTATGTGCAGGATGACAAAATACTCAGAGAATCTCTATTTCATATGACACAAGATACAGAGCCAAACGACAGATGAAAAAGACTTGTACGACATAGGATCAGCTCTTGGATGACAATTCAGAAGACTCGTACGATACATGATCAGGTGCAGCACGATAAATTATCAGACTCATATGACTGTTCACATGACAGAGCCTAGAAATTCTGAGTTTTTTCAATTGCTGAGTATGATAACTGAGTATGACCAATTCTGAGATGGACTGATTTTTTGACTAGGATACAGAATTTTGACTTAAGATGGACAAGTTCTGACATGGACAAAGTTTCGACTTAAGATGGACTAGTTTCTGACACGGACATAGTTTTGACTTAGGATGGACTATTTTTTGATACTGATAGAGTTTCAACTTAGGATGGACTAGTTTTTGACATTGACAGAGTTTCGACTTAGGATGGACTAGTTTCTAACACAGATAGAGTTTTGAATCATTGAGTTGTTTCTTGTCTTCTCCAATTTTTGGTATTCCAGTTTTTTTTGTTTCAAGGATGAAAACACAGAAAACACATAGTATAAATAGTGACTCCAATCACAACATGCAAACCCTAAGGAATTTGGTGAGGAAATAAAACCTTTGCTTGTAGACTCAGGTACACACCCAATAGCTAATCAGAATATAGCCGCTGAGTCTCACGCAATGGATTATCAATGGCATATTATCCGACTCCAAATGCTAATGGGGGCACGAAATGACAAGTATCTTGGGAGAGTTACTATCTCTCTTGCACAAAGATTATCTCCCTTTCAGAGTGAACCAGGTAGCTTCTAATTTTAATTGGAACTAGTCAAGGATCCATTTGGCGCATTGAGGTATAAACTCAATTAAGAGGTCTCCCAGCCTTGAAAACCAAGGTTTAATATACCTGAAGGTATGGAGGAGAGCTATTTCTGAGCACTGACGTTGACTTGATTTTCATCAAATTACATTTATTTTATAGTGGGTTGGAGTACTTGGTGTTTAGTTGTTCCCACTTAGGTCATTCCCCTCACACCGCCCATAATGGCTTTAAGAATTTTTCAACACCTTGGGAGGGCAGGCCTACTAAAGATGTACAAATCTCAAACAAAGAAAAAGCCTCAAGGGTGTGGGTTTTTGATTGTCTAGAAAAAGACAACAACATACTCTCCTACCTCTCAGAATCTTCTAAAAATATGAAAGATAGATTTATTCTTTAACCAAATAGCAAGTTAGGTTCCTAAAAATGAATTTAAAGAATACATGATGTTTAGTTGATTCTCCTTAGGCAACCTGCAAAGACAACGAATCAATAGTCATATTGTCTTTGTGCGACAAGCATATTCTTTGACAAGCGTTCTGCAAAAACTGATTAGGCTATGAAAAATTCTGAGATAGACAAATAAATAGTCAGGGTCAGTCGTCAGAATAATCAATAAAAATCATGAAATTTTGCCTCTTTTTAAAACTTTTTAACCAGAAAATATAGAGTCATACGACATAATGAAAATTCATACGATACAGGATTCCAACTCGTACGAGATAGGATTCTAGTTCGTACGACACCTGCAGTTTGTCATTTCAGCCTGTGGTAAATGTCATACGAGATGTATGGACGAAAATCCAAAAAATCTGAAATCTGGAAAATAACAAAAAAAAAAAAAAGCAGTCAGTCTTGGAGGCTGAAAAATGTAGTCTTTGCGCCCCATGGTGGGTGCCAGAGATGTGTGTGTGAAAAAGGGTCTATATCTGTAATCACAACACTTTAATTAAGTCATTATATGCATGGTTAGTAATCAATAATCAATAAGTAAAAAACCATAACAAAGCGACTAATTGCCTTCTAAAAGATGCGAGTATAAGATTGCTCTCAGAATTTTATAAGCAATACCAGTGACTAGACTACACCAAGATGAAGGATTTAATATATATGGTATTAACTATATGGATGCAAAATGGATGAATAATTTCAAGCAATATGGATTCAAGAAATGATGGATGTAAATACTCTAAAAAGCACAATGACCTTCAATGACTCTAGAGCAAAATCAATGTGATAATAATCTCCAAGCGTGTTCTCAAAAATCTCTAGGGTGAATTGGAATGAGAGCTGAAAACTGAATTTATAGAGAACCCTCAAGAGAAAAGCTAAAAAAAGCTCAATTTAGGATTAATTGAAAATAATTGAGAAATCAAGTTTAGTTAACCTTGAGATAGATTCCAATTATAGTTTAATTGAAATGCATTCAAATTAGAAGTCCAAGTTGCATTGGAAATAATAATAAATTAATTCCATGCATTTGTGATAAAAATAGATAATTCTTTTATTAAAAGAGTCTTTTCAATGCAACTGAACTTCTTTTTCTGAAAAGCTTTGAGTTCCAATTTTAGAGAATAATTCAATAATTCAATTAATTGCTTTTCTGATTTCAAGTTCTAAATTTAGAAAAAGAAATAATATCTCAAGTTTGATTTCTCTCTAAATTCAATTCTTTTATTTTAATTTCAATTCAACTCTTGTTGTGTAATTAATTCCTCTTTTGTAATAAATTAATTCCTTTTGCATGATTAAATGGTAATTTTATTAATTAATTAAATATGCAAGGATATTTGATAAATTAAATAAGATAATTGATCAAAATGATATTGTTGGAAATGATTCAATTAATTAAATAAATATTTAAATAATATTGAGTAATTGATTTGCCATGTGATTTTTGATGATTGAAGAATTAATAATGTGTTCAAGATTAATTTAATTGCCTTTGGTTAGGACCTTGGTGATGTTGTCGAGATTAGGGGCCCATGGTTTAGATGACCATTTTTAGGGTATTACACCTGCAAGCACACAAGTTAGGTAAATTTTTAGATCCAAAAGACTTTGTGAAATAGGGGCCTTCGACAAAATGATTTTTCTTTCAAGATAAGCTGCACCAATTTCGTTAGCTAGATCTTAAGATGTTAGCTCAAAATAAACCAGATCTGAAATCCGAATAATGAAATAAAACCCTAAAACTGGATTAAAAAATCAAAATGCAAACAACTAAACACATATGTGATTATTCTACACAGATGCTCTTTAACACCTCATAGACGCGTTTCTGCAAAAAAAATGCAAAACAAAAAATCTGCAAGACACAGGCGCGATTAAAATGACCACAAACATGATTATACCTTACAAATGCAGTTAAACTACACACAGATGCTCTTGTAATGAAAACCTGCAATCTGGAAAATGAAAATACTATCAGCAACACAAACGCGATTAAGAGGTTCATAGACAGGGTAGAAAATCAAAAACACGATCTCAAAATGCACAGATGCGAAAATGTCGAAATGTTGTCAGAAATGTCAGATCTGCAACTTCAAAAATACAAAATCTGCAACAAAAGATGTTAAATGCAATAGGGACAAGAGTCCCATTGGACGTGCCAAAATTTTTGTGGTGAAAATGGATAAAGCAATATTGAAAGACTAAATTAATTCAACCACAAAACCCTAGCCTAACAATAACAAAGATCCACCATAACATATGAAGATTACCTAAGACAATGCAAATAAAATGAAATCACAAAGATTATACCATCACATGTCCAATAGGGTTTTAATCTCCATTCTTCCTATCTCCATTGATCTTGCTTGATATATTTGCTCTAAGATTTTATGTGTGCACAAGAGCTCAACAAAGAATGGAAATGTGGTTGCAAGTAGGCTTGATCACATATGAAAGTTCGAAAGCGTAGAGTAGTCGGGTAGTTGTTGATCAGCGGGGGTTTGATAATGAAGGAAGCATCTCCTTATATAGAAGACACTATAAGAAATGGAGGGAAAAGATTAAGAGGTGTAAAAGATAAATGGTCGGCTAGGATTAGAGGGTAGGTAGAGAAAATAAGAAAATAATGAGAGGGTAGGTAGTGTATGAATTAAGAGATGAATGACATGTGTCATAGGCGGAAAAGGCTGATGAATTAATTAAATAAATAAAGATTTATTTAATTAATAGAGGAAGTGGGATCAATTAAATAAATAAGATATTTATTTAATTTAGGAAAAGGATAATTTAAATAGATAAAAGTATTTATTTAAATGAGAAATAAGGCTAGAAGAGGATATATGAATGAATTAAATAAATAAAGATTTATTCAATTAATAGAAGAGTTAGGTTAAAGTAATTAAATAAATAAAAATATTTATTTAATTAGACAGGACAGTTTTAGGTGTCTACAGTACCCAGGCAATTTGGATGAAACACATTTTGGAAGGTTTCAAGTTGAAGATATCAGAACCGGTAAGGATTTTCTGTGATAACACAAGTGCTATAAATATTTCTAAGAACCTGATGTTGCATGCTAGGACAAAGCATATTGAGCTGAAGTATCATTTCCTAAGAGAGAAAGTGCAAAGTACAGATGTGTCACTGGAGCATGTATCTACTAAAGAACATCTAGCAGATAGCTTTACTAAACCTCTACCTAAGGCTACATTTGAGTATCTTAGAGGTAAGTTAGGGGGTGTACCCCTACATGAAGTCAATTAAGCAGATGGGGAAGCCATCAATCCCAAATCCTATTAAAAATATTGAAGCAGGATTGGTGAAGAGTGGAGCTACTCCACAAGGGGAGCAACTAGTTGCAGATCGGTGAAGCATGGATGAGAACCAGAATGGTTTACCTTCACTTTGGCATTGTTGTCAAAGGGAGAGAAGAACTATATATGATTGATAGCTAGTTACTAGTTGAAGAAATGAATATATAGTTGAAGGAGAGTATATGGGAAAAATGTAAACCAGGATTCCTATACCTGTGTATATGCTTTACTCTCAATCATCTCAATCATCACAATCAAAGGGTATTGATATTTGTATTGCCATCAATGCCAAAGGGGGAGATTATTGGCATTGCATGAAGATTGCATTGATGAAGTATAGTGTTGTCATTAATATCAATGTAATTGGTAATGGAGAAGTATTGCAACTGGTAATGATGCAGTAAAGCAACAGGTAGTAAAGCAATGAAGGCGATCGGTATTGGTATTATTATTGAAGTAGAGAGATCAACCGGTAACCCTAACTAGTTGATAAGCAAGACCCTAACCGATGGAGCTTGGAGAATCGGTTGTGATGATCTATGACCAAATGGTGATTGGAGATGAAGATGCCACGTGATGAGTTTCAAAGTAGATTTGGCACGTGAAGATAACAATTTATCTTGGGAATGATCAAATGCCTAGCATGAATTAAAAAATGCATGATGAGCTACAGGATCCAATGTGCAATGATCAAAGAGCGGTTGAAGTTGTCTAGAATAATGTGTAGTTGATTGCTATATAATCCAATGGTTAATATTGAACCGATATATTTGTAATCTCTATGAGATTTGTAGGTTTTGTGTTGTGTTATCGACCTATTGTATTTGCTATAAGGTCGATGATTTGTTTCAATGTTGTGTTAGCAAATTTGGTTAAGTGTGGGAGTGATTGTTGTCGAACCAGAATGTTGTGAAGGTAGATAGGAGCAAAGAGGAATCTGTTAAGAAATGAAGTGTTATTTCTAGATCAACAAAGAACCTGTTGTTCTCTAACCATTACAATAGTTAAATACCTTAATTGGGTAAGCTTTAATAGGATTCTTATTTAAATCCTCTAACCAGGTTATCCATTAGCTTGGATTTGAAATCCTCCACCGAGGTTACCTCTAACAGGGTATTGTAGTCAATGCCTTAACTGGGTGGTCCTTAACCGGATTTGTTCTTAATAGGACATTATTATATAAGCTTCTAACAAAGCTTGGCTTCTAACAGGGCAAACTTCAAAAGAGTTAAAAATACTTCTAGGTATTCATCCCCACCGTGGTTTTTCAATTAGGGTTTCCATGTGAAAAATCATTTTGTCTAGTGGTAATGATTTTGTAGATGTGTTTTGATATGGTTGATATGAATGACTAGTAAATCCACTTAGATAATGTTTAGATGACCGAAAATGATCTGATATAAGCTATTACTGATATTAGTGAAGTGGTTTAATGTTTTTATTAAATGGTATTTGAGTTTTAGATCTATTGCATTGTATCATTGATGTTTTGGTCAACCGGTAAAGTTTGACAGTGCAGTTGTAGTTTTTGATAAAGTGTCTAAACTAGTTAGTTTAGCAAGTTGTTTCTGAGTTTAAAGTTTGTTTGGTGAAAGTTTAGTTTATTTCTATCTACTGATTCATCCCACCTCTTAGTAGTTGACCAGATTCTTATAGTTTCATCATATTATCAGAATATTCCTTTTCCTCTTTCTAAGGTTTCACTATTTTCTTTATGGAGTACATTATTCATAAACTTGATGTCCTTTCTTGCATTGATTTTTCCTTCCTGCAAGCACATGTCTATTCCATGAGTGGGATATTCTCCTTGCTTGAAAGGGTACGTCTATTATGAACAATCTCTCTATTGGCAAATGCACACTCCAATGATAAATTGTAGGTGATTGAAGGTTTTGTCATTGATGGCAATCTTGCAATCATATGATACCGGCAAGACAATATATCAGCATCGGCAATGATCGACTCTACACCGGCACACAAGACACCGACAGACAAAGGAAGGATACTAGCACCCTGGCTAATAGGAATTTTGTTTATAATGTATTTTGTAATTAATTGTAAAATCATTGTAAGTCGACATGGTGAGTTGTAATATGACTCATATATGTATGAGATCATTATAGAACATTAATATAACAAGAAAAGGAAGTAATAGGTGAAATTATGTAGACCTAATATGCGAATTTTAGGTTAAGGGTTTATGTATGCAGTAGAGCTGAAACTGGTACTGGATCTGGTATAGAGATGCTATTTTGAAGCAGTACAAGACATTGGATTTATATAATCCATTTTGTAAGTCACTATGACTTCTTATTTTGTATTTGAGCAATGAGCTCTAGGCACTTGGCCTTCCTGCATGTGCAGGCCCCTATTGTAAGAGTAATATTCACTTATTGGCCAGTAAGTGAATATTGTGGGTCACAAATCCCACCGAGGCTTTTCCCACACCGGGTTTCCTCGTTAAACTACTGTGTTATGGTGTGCTTTTCATGTGGTTGTTGTTATCTTTGTTTACTACATTTTTTTTAGTTTACCGGTATACAGTATTGATATGCTTTACATGTTTTAAATCAAATAAATTCTTAAACCGGTTAGATACTGATTCACCCCCCCCCCCCCCCGCTCAGTATCTTTGGGAATCCTAACAATTGGTATCAGAGCCCGATCCTTTATTTTCAGAAGCCTAACAGCTTGAGGAATATCTTGCAACCAGTAGAGATGGATAACTTGAAGAAACAATTGGAAACAACTCTTTTAGACTATGATACAGAAAAATTGAAGAATATCAAACTTGAAGATGATCTAAAAGCTGCTCAGGATATCATTCAAGCACTTCAAGAAAATTACACTATAGCAAGGAACAAAAGAAGAGAACTTTGTGAGAAGATGCAGAAAGAGAAAGATGAAAAGGAAACTCTTAATGATCTGGTAAACAAACTAAGACAAGAGATAAGCACAACACAAAATGAGATGGAGGATATGATTATGAGATTTTGCAAAGAAATTGAAGATAGGAAGAAAAATGAAGAAGATCTGACTAGAAGACTGAATGATGCTGCAAATGAAAACACAAGACTTAGTTATGAAAATGATATGTTGAAGACAGATCTGATCCACACAAAAAATAAATCAAATGAACTTGTGAGACAGAAAGAAATCTTGGAAAGAGAACTGGCTATTGCAAATCAGCACAAGGAAAAATTCAAGAAAAGCTCAAAAGAACTTGGTGACATACTGAAGAATTAGAAACCAAATGGTGACACTAATGGCCTTGGCTTTGAAGCTAGTGAAAGCTCCGGTACTGCAAACACACATGATCATAGCAAACTGGTAAGACAACCAATTGCTTATAAATTTAATGGCAAATGCTTTAACTGTAACAAGTATGGTCATAGAGAAAATCAATGCAGATCTAGAAATTATCAAAACACCAATACACCCACCGGTCAGTGTTCTAAATGCAACAAAGTTGGTCATAATTTAGAGAATTGCAGAATGAATGTAAGATGTTATGTTTGTGGAAGATTTGGACACTTATCTAATCAATGCAGAACACAAACCGGCATAGGATATGGGAAAGCAATTCAGAAAAACAATGTGACTTGTTATGCCTGTAACAAGATTGGACACATTGCTAAATTTTGTAGAAGCAAGTCCTCACCGGCAAATAACAAAGGTCCTAGTTTGAAAAGTAAAGAAAAGGTTGAAGAGGTAAAGCAAGAATTCTCAAAACAATGGATCAGAAAATCAAAATAAAATATTGGTGGGAATACTCCTCCACCGGCAGAACAGAGTAACATTCCACTGGTAGGAGACTCTTCATCTAATTGAAGGAAAATCCTTTTGCGGGTTTAGCAACTGAATGTAAAACATGCTATTATTCCCTCGGTTGATGGTGAGAAGTTGAGATTACTTCTTTACTGATAGATAAGTTAAGTTGTGACTTAACCGACAAGCATTAAATGTGGCAGGTGAAGAAAATAACATTATAAAACAAGTATTTTGGCTCCATTTTCATTTCACCGAGCATTCAAATCTTCGAGAGCGTGAAAATCCCGAGAAAAGGCATTCCAAGCAAAGAAGCGAAGCAATCTATCAAATCTTTCATCCCTAAGGTAGATTAAGGTATTTATAGCTATGGCATCCTCATCTGCTCCTAAATTTATTACAAACCCTACTGTTGTTGAAGTTATTAAACACCCTAGACCCATATTCCAGCTAGTTCTTGAAATTGCAAAGAAAAATGATAGTTTAGGTGCATTTTCTCAAATACCTAAAGGGTAGTATATGCTGAAGACCCTAGAATGCATATACACTGTCATATTGATGAACTAGGTGATGAGGAAATTAAGAATATGTATAAATCTGTAATTTGTGATGAATCCGGAAATGTCAAAACTGAACACAAGGTAATAGAAACCCTAGGTTTTATAGAAATTCTTAGTATCCCGGATTTCCCCAAGGATATCATAAGAATTGTGCTAAGCAGGGTTCATGGCGAATTCTTTTGGTTGGACTCTATTCACAAGATTACTAAAGAAGCAGTAAAGGCTGTGATAGGGTTACCCTCCACCGGCAACAGACCTGACAAAACTAAGAAGGTCTCAAATGACATAGTGATAAACCTAACCAGTACAACATTCGACAAAAGGTCTCTAAGGGTAAATGATGTAACAAATATCAATGTCAAATTTATCATTATGATCTTAGGTTACAAGACTACACATGCAAATAGGTTAAACTCAATTTCTAGCCTATGCATTAAAAGTGCCTATGATATGGTAAATAATAATGCAAGGATAGACATATGTGAATGGCTTAAAGATGAAGTGATTGATAATTTGGGAAAGATAAAGAAAGACAAGAAAGGAACATTCAGATTTGGAAACCTACTTGTTTGTGTGATGCTATATATAACCAAACAAGTACTCGGTATTGGCACCAAAGATTTTGGATATGATATACCGGTAGGAAAACAACTATCAATATTGCTGAACAACATGGGAAAGAATAGGGAAAAGAACTTAAATGAGTATTTTCAGGCATTGAAACCTCAAATGAAAACAAGAGTAAGGTTATCACAAGCTATTGTAGATAAGTACCAAAAGGAAATTTGTTTTGTAATAAAGAAAGATGAAATTTGGATGGAGGCAGTTGTTCCTAGAACCATCTGGGTCACTGAAATAGCGTATGAGACTGATGACAACATAATAAAAACCTATGCAAAAGCCCTCCTAGAAGCTCCTAAGGAACCTAAAGAAGAAGTATTTAGCAATGCCGAAACTATAGAAAGTCAAATTCAATCAAAGAAAAGAGTTAAAAAGGTTGAGGCAACTATTAGAAAAGGAACCCGGCAAGCAAAAGCTATTAAAGAAGATGTGCTAAAGCAAACCGGTATAACTAAAGGTAAATTAGAAGCAATCCAACTAGAAACACACCTTTCACCAATGGGAACTTCCTCAGAAAGTGACATGTCTGTAGTATTCAAGAGAGTTGAGAGGAAGAGAAAACCTTCACCGGCACCTTCTCTTACACCAAAAAGATAGAAGTAATAGGCAATAAGGCCCCCAACAAAGAAATTAACTCCAAAGAAAAATAAGTTGACTCCTAAGAAGAAGACAAAACAAACTATAGCTCCTATTGATAAATTACTAGATGAAATTATTAAGGACGACAAGTTGAAGAATATCAGCAAACTGTATAACACACTATCCGCTGATGACAAGGAGAAAGTAGAGAATAGTGTAATATTACACTTAAATATTTTCAAGAAATTTTTGATGCAAGTTGTTGATGAAATACCGACATATCTATACAACATACTAGAAGCTAGAAGAGTAGCTATTATTGAGCTTGATAAGAAAATAAAGATTGAAAAATTACTTCTTGTACATCCTGTTAACCCACCTGATGAGATAGATCAATTGATCTCTGAGGCTAACCGGTCAGTATTTTTGACTGCTCACTAGCATGTAGCACTAATGGCAAGGAGAGTGAATCACATAACAGAGGAAACAACAGATGCATGGGATATATTCCTGGTAGAAAAAGAAAAATACGAAGAGTCTCAAAAACCTAAAACCTTAAAGGTATATCAAAAGGATAGGGACAAAGGAAAAGGCAAGGTTGATGGACCTCCTAGTATAAAGATAATAGACAACTTACCCCCACCACCTTTAGATACTCCACCGGTAGACACTACTGAAAATCAACCAAAAATAGAGAGTATGAAGACAACACATGAGGACACAAATCATGATTCTGAGGTGTTGTACACAATGAATATCAACACATAGGAAGTCAACATTGTGGTTGATAAGGAAACAAGTGAGAAAAGAGATGTGGCAACTGAGCCACTAGTAGAAGACACAACAGCTGAGACAAATGTTGAACATACAGTTGGAGACATTGAAATTAGGAGTGAGCAACAAACTGAACAGACAATGAATACAAGAAAAATTGATAGCACTGGTATTGAGCAACCAACTGAAAACATTTTAGGGGCAAGCACAGAGAAACCAGTAGAAAATACAGAGTCACAAGCAGAGAAATCGGCAGTGGATACCACTAAAAAATCATCAGAGGCACCATCAGAGAAACCATTAGTAGAGATCACAAAGAAATAGGAAGAACAATAGGTACATTCAGAAACAGTGCCACCGGCTACAACTAAAAAAACTAAACCTTTGGTATCTGAAATGAAGACACAAACTGATCCTCCAGTAAAAGAGGAAAGCAATGCTATTATCACCACCGACGGATTACAAATTGTGAAATCAGTTGGACAAACATCTGGAACCTCCATATCTGAATTCAGACCAATAAATGTGATAGAGGTACTATTAGATTCAATTAAGAAAATAACAGATTGTAATGTACTAGCATATAAGGCTATTGATGACACCATACCAATTTTGAAGATGATAGCTCCAAAGTGTAACATAGACAACAAAGATTCTTTGAATCAATTAGACACATTGTCTAAGTATATAATCAGTAACCTAATAACACTGGACAAAATAAATGAGGATACATTTAAGGAGAGATTGATAAAGGAAAAATAAAAATTCTTTGAGGATATAGTTAAGAAGAACAAGGGAGAGATGGACACTCTTTTACTGGAACTCAATGAAATCATTTTTGACTTCAAGAAACTATACAGGGATACATGCAAAATGGATGTATTAACACAAGATCTTGACAAAGAAATCAGAAAGACACATGATAAGATTAACAATATTGCTGACAATCTGATTGGGACATTAGATTCATTTTTGGAATTAGAAAAGAAAATTGTAAAGCAAGAAGAGAAAATTAGGAAACTGGAAAATGAAAAACAAAGAATAAAGGACAAAGCAAAGGACCTAAAATGCCGACTTGGTCCAATATTAGAGTATCTTATTTCTTTGAAAAAAGAAATATCCGAGGCTCTGGTTCCCAGACTAAAGACACCAGAAGAGAAAATGTACATACTCACCGGTACAGTGCAGAGAACCCACGAGGCTATAAAAAATAGTAAAACATTCAGCAACGACATAAATTCAATTTTGACAGATATTTTTCAGAGTGTAACCCACCAGTTACAAGAAACCAAGCAGGACTCCACTGACAGCGAATGACAACCTTTGTCATTGATGTCAAAGGGGGAGTAGAGGCTATGAGAAAAATGATCAGCAAATGGCTCATAAGCTCAGGGGGAGCTCATATTTTTTTGGGTAAGACAATTCTAACAGACTCATTTTTGGATGACACTTTTTGGATTTTTCTCATGAGTGTTTCCATCAATGCCAAAGGGGGAGATTGTTGGCAAATGCACACTCCAATGAGAAATTGTAGGTGATTGAAGGTTTTGTCATTGATGGAAATCTTGCAATCATATGATACTGACAAGACAATATACCAGCACCGACAATGACAGACTCTACACCGGCAAACAAAGGAAGGATACCAACACCCTGGCCGACAGGAATTTTGTTTATAATGTGTTTGTAATTAATTGTAAAATCATTGTAAGATGACATGGCGAGTTATAATATGACTCATATATGTATGAGATCATTATAGAAAATTAATATAACAAGAAAAGGAAGTAATAGGCAAAATTATGCAGACCTAATATGCGAATTTTAGGTTAAGGGTTTATGTATGCAGCAGAGCTAAAACTGGTACTAGATCTGGCATAGTAGATGCTATTTTGAAGCAGTACAAGACATTGGATTTATATAATCCATTTTTTAATCACTGTGACTTCTTATTTTGTATTTGAGCAGTGAGCTCTAGGCACTTGGCCTTCCTGCATGTGCAGGCCCCTACTGTAAGAGTAATATTCACTTATTGGCCAATAAGCAAATATTGTGGGTCACAAATCCCACCGAGGTTTTTCCCACACTAGGTTTCCTCATTAAACTATTGTGTTATGGTGTGATTTTCATGTGGTTGTTGTTATCTTTGTTTACTGCATTATTTTTGGTTTACCGGTATACAGTATTGATATGCTTTACATGTTTTAAATCAAGTAAATTCTTAAACCGGTTAGATACTGATTCACCCCCCCTCTTAGTATCTTTGGGAATCCTAACACTCTCCTCAAAGAACTTTTGTGAATCTTCTTATTTCTCTCTCTTTGCAAACTACCTCTTCTATTGTGTTATTCATAGCTTGATTTTGTTGGAATCCAAGAACACTAAGAGGGGGGGTGAATCAGTGTGCTAGCAGAATGATCAATTTTAACCTTATTAAAACATGCATAAACCAATCGATATACAGGTACGTATAGAATTGAAAGAAGTAAAGCAACCAATAAGTCAATCACATAAATGAGTACCATAACACACAAAATTATACGTGGAAAACCTCAAAGAGGAAAAACCACGGTGGGATTTGTGACCCACAATATCAATCCACTGGCCATATGAAGAGATATTAAAAAATATAGGGGTCTGCACTTGCAGGAAGGCTTACAACTTAGAGCACACTGATCAATCACAGAAGGAGCCTCACTGACTACATATGAATCTAGACTACAATCTGGAGAAATGATTGAACTACAAAGATAGCATCTTCTATGCTTGAATATAGTTCCAGGTAAGCTCTGTCTGTTCCGATCTGAAACCCTAAACCCTTACTGGAATAACCCTTACATAAATATCCTCACATACATGATCTCTCTCATATGTTTCGCATCCTTTACATTCCATAACCTTACACACATATATTCCTTACCATATCACAAAATGATCTAATCAACTGACCTATATACCCCTTTACAATCTATCATGCCTTATGTCGGCTTACAAAGATAATTACAATATGAATATACATGTCGGCTCAATAACATAAATAAATGAATATAAAAAATAATTGTTGATGTCGGATCTCCCAAATGATGTCAGCCTCCAATACCAATAACCTTATTCTAAACCATGTCGGCCTACATTGTCGGTAACCAAAGAAATCCTTCCAACCTACCGGTGCCAATGAAGTGTCTGTGAAGTGCCTGTCGATACACAACTAAACCAAAATATGAAGTCGAAACATGTTGCCATGTTGCCATCAATGACAACATATTGAAACCAACCAATTGAGAGTCAATTTCCAACAATCTCCCCCTTTGGCATTGATGGCAACACTCATGTGAAAAATGATCATGGTTTCCATATGTCGGTTTCATCCTGAGCTTGCTCCCCCTGAGCTGAATATCCATCTAAACAAAATACCATATCTCTCGATGCTAAGAATATATTTTTTACCTATACTCCCCCTTTGACATCAATGCCATCAAAAATACTAAAAATAATACCAAAATTTGAGATGAAGAATGAAAGACTGTACAATGAATATGTCCCAAAATACCTTACCAAAGCTGAATATATTTGAAAATATCTGGATAGGCCTTCTCCAACAGCTCTAGATAAGTATCTCAACTAGATTTGGAAGTGGTGGAAATAGATAGAAGTTAATTTAGCATATGGGCATATGACTCTTTCTCATTTAGCTCTGTCGGTGTGGGCTTACCAACCATATCTATACACTCCTTCTTATGTACACTTAATGAATCCAACCGGGGACTCACCAATCCTCTAAGACTTCTAGCTCTCCTTATGATTTTACCTTTTTACCTCTCAAGAGAAAAAAATTGGTCTTCCAAAACCAAAATCTAACCATCAATAGATGTAGTCAATGAATTCAATCCATCAAAAGAATTGACTATACCAACAATCTCCTCCTGAATATCCTTAATCCTTTTATCTATCTTAGTTGTGAGTAAACCTGTGTTACAAAATACTCTATAAATATTAGTACACTACCTCAATGCATTATCAATCAACTTCAACTTATCACTAATCTCCTTCCTCTCTGACTCAATCATTTGATCAAATGTAGCTATCTTTGTCTGTGTAAATCTATCCAGTGCTTGTTGGTTTGATATATGCTGCAAAGGCTGAAAATCATTTGAAATGTGCTCAATGATTATCTTAAGCTTACCGGATGGGCTTGCTTCATTGACAAATTCACACTCTAGGACTAATCTATGCAAAACAGTGATAGACTAATCAATAACACCTTTATCCATAGATCCTTCAACATTTTTTGTGCAGCCATCATCATGAGTTCAGTAGAACTCATCTCAGTTATGCTTTTCTTTTCAACCTATGAGGTGTCAATTTACAATAATGATGGGCTAACTATATCAATTCCTTGTCGGATTCCCCTTTCTCCTCCTCTAATGGTTTAACTTTTATAGCTTCCTCAGTTGCACCAGTGGCTTCATCACTTGGTGTAGTCTTAGTAATTGTCGGTTCCTCCCTAGGAACTCTAACCTCATCCTATACAATCTGATCTGAAGGACTATTGTCCTCAACATTAGTAATATGTACTTTTGCAACCTTTACAGTTTCTATATCTACTAGTATCTCTACATTTTCCTATACATTTGTATCTACTAGGGGCTCAATATCCACTATCTTAATGTTTTTCAAAATTGAGGGTGAAGTACCCATAATAACTTTACCTTTCCCTTCAACTGGGATGTCTATAGTATCTTTCTTAGGTTTTGGTGAAGTGTAAAACCCATGGTTTTCTTCAAAAAACTTAACTCATGCCTTGTGGGTCTCCTTGATTATCTCATTGACCCTACCCAACATAAGACTGATTATTCTATGCTTGTTGTTAAAGATTTTCTTATTTGCAACCTCAAGAGTCTTATCCATCTCCTTTGGAGTAATAGAAACCCAAACAAACAATTCCTGAATCTTTAAATGCATGTCTTCTTCCATTGTTGACAATCTCCTAGCATCTAAAATGTCATACAACTACGCCAGTATTTGGTTTTCAATTTCTAACAAGGCTTTCTTATATATATCCAAATACAACAAAACTGCTTTCTCTACTTCTCTTTGTTCATCATTATCCAAATGTTTCATAATAAAATTGTACATTATTTAACATACCATCTTTAGTAATTTCATCAACTAACTCTGCACAAGTCTTTGGTGGAATAATAGTTACAATACTAGATTAAAGTGTAAGATCAATGTCATCCTTCTTCTTTTTCCTTCCAGTACTGGATGGGGCTGAATTTGTTTCTTTTTGTACTCGCTTTTGTGTCAGTACTCTGATAGTGACTTTCCTAACTGGTTGCTTCTTAGCTTCTACCTTAGACTCTTCAATTTTCTTCCTTAATACCCTTTTGAATGCCAGGGGTGTGTCATCATCAGATCCAGATTCTGTTGCAATAGGCTCAATGAATATTTTTGGTTCTTTCCTCTTCCTGCCTTTCTCTGAAACAACATCAATTAATGCTTTGATATCTTGTGAAACCTTTTCAACAAATTTAATTTCCTTGCCTTCCTACTTCTCTCTCTTGTTCTGGTTGAGCTCAGTTTCAATCTCTTGCTTCTTCTGCTTAGCAATACCAAAGGTTTTTATAGTTTCATCAATAGGTGCCTCAATTAGCATCTGTGCATAGGTATCAATAATTTGAGCATCAACTTCATAACCCATTTCCTCAGTCCAAATCTTTTGGGGCCTTATAGCTTCCATCAAATTTTCATCTTTCTTGACCATGAAGCATATCTCAGTTCAGTACTTCTCAACAATGTGCTTTGGAACTCTCACCCTAGAATTCATAGCCTTTTGAAATACTTTAAAGTAACCCCACACTTTGTCATCTCTCTGACTACCCAATGTAGCAATTGATTATTTTAGTTGCCTCCCTACCAGGATATTGAATGCCCATTTTCTCTTCCCAAAACTGGGAGTCTCATTGATGAAAAATAGCATTAAATAGACAATTAGGTTTCCATACCGGAATGTTCCCTTCTTTTCTCCTTTGATCTTTCCTATATTAATAAACAATTCATCCAACAGCCAACCACATAGATCTAACTTCTCATTCTCCCTCATCATTTTATGAGCTGCATAAATATAGGAGCTAGAAATGGAATTCAGACGATTTGACTGAGCTACCTTATAACCAATGACCATGCTTTCGAATCTGATATTTATTTCGGTGATAGTACTAATCCTTAATGATCGCTTGTTTGTTGTTGTGTCGGTGATCTATTTGACCTAATCATTTGAAACCTTGTTCTCGAGATATTGTCCAACCTACGGTAAATCAGTGATTTCCCTAATGGCCTCCTTCAAAATCTTATAGGGTCTATCCAACCAGATAAACTTTCCATGCACTCTGCTAAAAAAATATCTAACAATCTCCTCTTCAAATTCCAAAATATCCAAAATGCTGGTAAACCCTAGATCCTCAATATGTTTGTATTCGGGCTTAATCTTTCTAGAATCTCCCATTAGCTCACTTATGTACATGTTCTTAATATCACTCATTCCCAAATCCTCAATATGATAATGAATGTAAGCTCTTACATCTTCAACATACACGACTCCTTCCAAGACACGAGAAAAAGTGTTAACTGAATCGTCCAGGGTAGCAACATGCGGATATCGCTTGAATATCAGCCTAGGATGGTCCTTGACCTCAACTACAATAGGATTTGCAATAAACATAGGTACAAATGATGATCCTGCTTCCATGATGAAAGATAAATACCTATGAATCGTTGCCGGTGAAAAATCGTAAAGAACTCTTCCGATCATTGGTGTAATCGCTCAAGATGATATCGATCGCACTAAATAGCCTTAGACTTCCTCTAAATTGCTTTGAATCACTCTGAATACAAAGTGATAAAAAATGAAGTGAATTCATCCTTTTAACCTCCAAGAAACCCTAATCCATCATTGATATCAATGACTTCTAGTGGAAGATACCGGATCTTGATAAAACATCTTCAAGCTGGATAAGCATCTCCAATGTTTGGAACATCTTCCAGAACCTCTTCGTGGGGCATATACAACATCTTCATGAATTTTTCCTACCCCTAAGGCATGTGCCTTTGTTATCGGATGAGATTCTTGCCGGTGCAGGAGCAACCTCCTCTGTGGGTTGAGTGACCGGTGCATTTCCATCTGCTAATTATTCTTCTAACTTCCTGACCCATCTCTGGGTATGATCTTGTTGGATATCATTAACCTTCTCTTTTCCTTTCTCATTTGATCCTTCATTACCAACCGGTGGATTTCTACTTCTACAAAACTTAGCAATATGTCCAGCCTCATTACATGCATAACATGTAACATTGTTCTTTTGAATTGCTTTGCTAAAACCAATGTAATTGCTTGACCTGCACTGATTAGCCATATGTCAAAAATTTTCACATGCATAACATTTAACATTCATTCTATAATCTTTTGTCTTATGACCATACTTATTACATTTAGAACATTGATCGAGAGAAAAATCAGGGTTCTGATTTGCTCTATTTCTACATTGCCTAGCCATGTGACCAAATTTATTACAAACAAAGCATCTACCATTAAATCTATAAGCATTAAACTACCTTACCGGTGCCTTATGTTTTTTATCTTCATTTGTAGTACCAAAACTCCATCCTTGTTCAAATCCAAGTCCACTGGAATCTCCTCTATCTTTGTCTCTTCAATAACTCATCAAGTTGTGCTAAACTAATCTTGAATTTTTCTTTATACTCGCTTGCAATAGTCAAATCATCTCTCAGAATTATCATTTCTCTCAAGCTCTTGTTCATTACTCTGGGATTGTACTAAATTAGTTCTCAACATATCATTCTCATGAACCAGCCTACCACATTCTTTAAACTTGTTTTTCAGAGATACAACAAGATTTTCTTCCTTTTTCTTCCTGTCTTCAATCTCCTTAGACATCCTCATATTTATATCTTGCATTTCATTCCTCATAATCATGTTTTCCTGACTCATCTTCAAACATCTCTCATTAAGTTCATCTTTCTCATCATTATCTTTATTTTGCAAAAGTTCCTTCCTCCTAGCCTGAACAGATGACAACCTCTCTTGTAGGACAAGAATGAATTCTTGAGAAGAATTCAATTCATCTTGTAGCTTCAAGTGCCACCTCAAGTTGCTTCTCCAAACTCATATCCATGGATTCCAGATTCAGGATCTTCCTCAAGATGTTAAACTTCCTCCAAGGCACAAGGCTCTGATACCAATTGTTGAAATCTAAGAACACTGAGAGGGGGGAGTGAATCAGTGTTTTACCATAATGATCAATTTTAACCTTATTAAAACATGCATACACCAACCGGTATACCGGTACATATAGAATTGAAAGAAGTAAAGAAACCAATAAGCCAATCACACAAATGAGTACCATAACACACAAAATTATACGTGGAAAATATCAAAGAGAAAAAACCATGGTGGGATTTGTGACCCACAATATCAATCCATTGGCCACATGAAGAGATATTAAAAAATATAGGGGCCTGCACTTGCAGGAAGGCTTACAACCTAGAGCACACTGCTCAATCACAAAAAGAGCCTCACTGACTACATACTACAATCTGGAGAAATGATTGAACTACAAAGTTGTTACTACTTATCAAAATGCCATTAGTTTTTATATTCAAAGTTATACTATATACTCTAGTCGGTTAACACTACCAAATCATGCAATCGATATACATAGAGAAGTCAGTATGCACAGCCTAGTCGGTTACAGAAGAAAGTAGTCACAGAATGCAGTATACACCGAGTTGTCTACCGAGTATCTTCTTATGTCTACCGAGCAGCAAAGATGACACACCAAGTTGATATACATCGAGTCAAACATGTTACTAGATACATTGAACCTGGACATGCATATGAAAATGTGTTACAAGATCGAGGCACATCTAACCGTTATTACATTGTAAATTGCACTAAAAGATTGTGTATGATTTTGAGATCAATCTAACCAATGAAATATTTTGTATAGTTATTCATTTGATAAATCATGTTTGTAAGATCGAAGCAATGAATTGGATCACCGTCTTAAGAGATCTATTTATACAGCATGAGTTAAGAGTAAAAGGTGTGTGTGTGCATGAATGTAATAAGACTGTTATAGAGACACAGAGGTCACCAAAAAGGTTTTCAGAGAACAGTCGAAGAATAGAGTAAATAGAATGGTTTGCCGAGTTACTATATGGGTTACTGAGGTATGCTATAAGCAAGGTAATCTTATTCTGAGCACATAGAATCTGCTATAACATTTCAGATGTAAAGTTGCAGATATTTGTAATGATTTTATTGTAATATTGTGAAGTTGAAAGAGAAACCTTTAATAGGGTAAAAGACTCTAATCAAGTCTATAAATTGTAAAGCCTCTAACCAGGAGCAGCATTTAGGTTAAATGTTGTAAAATCCTTTAGCAAGGTAGATCTAATAGATCTTGTTACTCCTACTAGGGTAAGCTATCAGAAATAGCTAAAATGTAGCTCTAACCGAGCATTCTTTATTATTGTAGTAGTGAAGTTGTGGGTGCCATCCCCACCATAGTTTTTCTCTCTAACCAAGAGTTTTTGCGTAACCAAAATATATGTGTTATGGAGTGAATCATGTATGATTATTATCTATTTGTTTTACCTTTATTTTATGTTACTGCACTATTCTGTTTACACATAACAATAAAGTTATTATTCAAGAAAAGTTTTGGAGTACTGATTCACCCCTCCCCTCTCAGTACATTAGCTTTCCATATTGGGCCTAACAATTGGTATCAAAGATTCAATCTTGGAAAAGGGTTTAACTACCTAAAGAGAAAGATCTTATCAATGGAAGGCTACAAACAATCTTGAAGGATTGTATATCTATAAGAAGAGTTGGATCATTTAAATCAAGTGATTGCAGACATGCAAAGGCAAATGCAAAAATCTCTAAAAGTGAGAAGAAGATTATCTGATGACTTGCAGGACTCTCAAGAGTTAGTGGAACAAATTGAGACATCATCTAAGAATAGTATATCTGAAGAGACTGAAGAAATGATTGGAGTATTGAAAGAAAAGAACAAAGCATTGGCTGATCAACTAAAAGCAATGAAAAGAGAACATGAACATTTCAGCACACAGATGATTGAAAATCTAGATGCATTAAGGACAGCTGAGGATAAAGTAAGAGATCTAGAAAGAGAGAAACAAAAACTTGAAGTCTTAGTATCTGATAAGAATGATGAAATCACAAGGTTGACTAGAATTCAACAAAATATGATAGATCAACTAGGTTATGCACATCATGAAGCAATTCTGAAGAATGATGAAAATCAGGCATTGAAACTTGACGTATCAAGGTTGACCGATGAACTTGAAATAGAGAAGAAATACAAAGAAACACTAAAGAAGAGTTATGAAGCATCAAAGATGTTGGATGAGCAACTGAATACAAGAAGACCCAACAGAGATGCAGGACTCGGTTACAAAGGAAAAGACTCCACCGAGAAAGGAATTCATACTACTGAGAGAGGAGAATCATCTAAGCAAGTTGGAAAAAGGAATAACATCAAAAGAAAGAAGCCTATTTGCTACTACTATGGAAATCAATGTCACACTGCCAACATGTGCCAAATCAGAAAAGGTAAGCAACTGAATATCACAAAGTCCAATGGTTATTGTTACAATTGCAATAAATATGGTCACACATCTAATCAATGTAGGACAAAGTCTATTAACAATTATCAGAAGGCAAAATTCAAAGGGTTTTGTAAAAACTGTGATAGATATGGACATGTACCGAGAAGTGCTAGGTTAAGCAAAAGAACTACATGTGGTCTGCACACCGAGCAAATGCTAGAGGTTATCGAACTCACACAGATCCTTACCGACAATATGTAGCAGTACCATGGGATTACAACACAAGGATATGGTGTGAATGTTGTGGAAGATATGGACATATTAGTGCCAACTATTTTATAAGGTTTGGAATGAACAACCAAAGATCATGGAGAAATCCTGGTATGGCATGTTTTCATTGTCACAAAGTTGGACACTTAGCTGGAGATTGCAGAGATCAACTTAGAGGAGACACTGAAGAAATAAAAGAAAAATAAAAGATGAATTGGGAAAAAGAAGGAAGTTGTGTCAAATGAAGAAAGCACCTTACCTACCGAGTTAAGTACTCCTATTCCAAATTAATTGGTAAAGGTATGAAGGAACTGCATTCTCTGAAGGTTAAAATCATAACAGTTCCTATTCTATTATGTACTAAATTTAAAATCTGCATAGTTAAGATGCATTAGTAAGTTTGAAATTCTATCAAAAGTACTTTACAGGAAACCTGTCAAGTCGGTGTATACAGGAAGCCTGTCAAGTCGGTGTATACAAGAAGCCTGTCAAGTCGGTAAATGAAGGAAATTTGGTTACTCGGTTAAAATGAAAAAAAAGGAGTAAATCGGTTAAAGGTGAACCGAGTGCATTTAATGTTTTTGACCTAACCCGCATGGAGCCTAATAAGGTATTTTGTGTACTTAAGAGCATTTTTGCGGTCATTTACATTCACCAAGTTTTCGAAAGAGCATAGTAGAGCAAATCAAGGCAATCAAACCTCCTAGCAAGCAAATCCAAGTTATTTACGTCAATCTCATCACACTGTTAAGCTAGTTTACTGATCTTATCAAATTGCTATTATCTACTGAGTGTGAAGCGTCTGCCGTTTGTAAACCATCAAACCCTAAGGATAGTTTGCTAGTTTTATCTGAAATTTACAAATGGTACCCAAGATCCAAGATCCCATAGTTGTCAAGAATGTAGAGAAGCCCTCACTGAAATATTCTTTGACTCCTAAAGTCACCTCTGAACCAGATGACAAAACTACCTTTTCACTCATCCTGGATCGAGTCTTGTTAGTCGAAGATGTGAGATTCTTCACCAAATGTCGTGTTGAAGAACTCGGTCATGTTGAGATAAAAGACACATATGATGAGCTATGTACTGATGGAAAAATGGATAACAAGTACAAGCATATCAAAATCAAGGGATTAACTGAAGCCCTAACCTATCCCTATGTGTTCAAACCCCAATGGGTCAAGTTTGTCTTGAGAAAAGTTCATGATGATTTCATGTGGCTAGAAGAGCAACCATTCAAAATCACCAAGGAAATCATTCATCTGATCACCGGTTATCCTATCTATGATCATGCCCGAGCACAGAAGATGATATCACAGAAGGAATTAATCAGCTTAACTGGAGTAGAATCTGATTACCGAGGACTAAAATTGAACAATGTCACTGATGCAGAACTTAAGTTTTCCATTAGAGTAATTGGCTACTGTTTCTTCCAATCAGCAAGGGAAAACAGTGTACCTTGTGCAGTAGTTGACTTAGCTTATAAAATTGTGAAAAAGGGAATGAAAGTTGATTTATGTGAAGTGTTACTGAAGAACCTGTTTGAGAACCTAAACACAATAAGGAAGCCGAAGAAGAACAACTCGGCAAATACACTAAAGTTTGGTTCACTTCTTGTATGCATGTTTTTCTACTTTGAGAAATTCTTTCCATCAGTCGGTAAAGTAGTTTGGGAGCTACACCAACCAATCACCCATCAGATTAATGACTTTATCAAGAAACTAGGTGATAATTTCAATGACATAATGGATGATTATTTCAGTAAATTTCAAGAGAAGATGCACAACAGGTACCGAATTACACCTCACCCAGTGGAGAAATATAAGGATGATATATGCTTTGAGGTAGACACCGATTACTGTTATGTGAATGTTGTGGAACCAAGGACTCAATATTTGCCACCTATGGGTTACGAGATTGACTTTGACATCACACAACAACAAATTGATGCATATCTTACATTACCAAGGCATACTACCGAGCTGAGGTATGGTACTTATGAAGAGGTGAAGGAAAAGGTAAAAATGAGCATTGTAGTACCCAAAGCTACAAGAAAGGCCACAAAGATGATTAAGGTATTGTCGGAGAAATTCGGAGAAGATTATTCCTCCACATCTGTCAAAGGCACTCTTGCCATCACCGAAGAGGCAGCAATAACATTGAGCACCGAACTGCCTAAGGGTAAAGTATTGAAAAGAAAGAAATAGGACATTTCAAAGGCCCTACTGACTCCTCCAACAAAGAGACCTAATACAAGAGCATCAGCTGCATCACCAAGTAAGAAACAAAAGAGTGTTACTTCTCCCAAAGTAACCAAGACCTACAAGAAATCTACTCGGAGACTCATTTTGGCAAAAGAGTCTAGTGATACAGAGTCTGAGGATGCCAACAAATTCTAGATTGTCAAGAGCAAGAAGGTAAATATACATAGTGTTGAAAATTTTTGTGCAAATCTAAAAGAATATGGTGGATTTGGAGGATTTAGATATGTCAAGTATGAGACTAGGAATAATGATGAGAAGAGACAAATTGAAGAAGCTGTCATCTGCACACTTCTAAAATTTTGGCTAGCTCCATTAGAACTAGTAAAGTCACTTCCAAATGAACTTTACTTGCATATTGACAATAGGTGGAAGTATGCAGTGGACTCAGAAAAACAAATCAGAGAAAGAAGTCTAGTCCATCTATTTCCTGATATGTCTATAGCAGAAATAAAGGAACATTTGACTACCTACAATTCAAAATTTCTTGTCAAACAAAGAGCCTTAAAACTGATGAATGGGCTATATATTGATGTAGAAAAGGAGACAAAAGCAAAGTGGCAGGAAAAATTCAAAATCAAGGATGTTGGTGAACAATCTATAGTTGAAATAGTTGATGTCACCGAGCAAGATCCTGATGTCACCGAGCATGATCCTGAGGCTACCGAGCAAGACCCGACTGACACTATTCAAATTGATGAAGATGTCATTGATACATAGGAAGCAGGAGATGATAGAAGGCACTACATATGCAAAACTTGTATCTAGTGAATCTGTGTTAGTACAAGTTCAGCCTTATCCGCCAATCAATCAACCTGTCTCTACCGAAGCTCCTAAGGATACAGCACAAGGAACCAAAGGTCACCAGTCTGAAGCAGCAAAAGTTACAACTCAAGAAAAGACCTCTCAAGCACCCTCAAGCACTGAAAATGTTGCAGCTGAGACACCCAGTACCGAGACACCAAAGGACACCACAACGGCTATAGGAACCGACCATAGTGTTGCCTCTACTGAGCAACCTACCGAGGGTCAACAAGCCTCACAAGCTATTGTCTTGGTCCAACCGACCAAAGGTAAATAGAAGAAGGTGAAAAAGCATAGTTTTAAAGTTGATTTGAGTAAACCGATAGTGTTGCCCAATGTGGATATCTCAAAATTAAAGGGGCAAGCACTTATTGATTTTAGTGAACTATGCAAAGGAAAGGCCGAACAAGAAAAACAGATGGCCATACAAAAGAAGAATAAAGTACTTCAAAAGGTGAAGACACTGCTATCAGATATGCTACCTACAGCTACAATGTCAACCGATGCAGCCATCCACATTCAACTGGATGAACTCCTTAATCAGATAGAAACATCCAGAGTTGATGCATCTAAGTATTTGAGCAAGCTAAAAGACAAAGAGCTTACTACAAAAATGATAGAAGAAGTACAAAAAGCTCTAGCTATTGGTAAGTCAAGCTTGTCAAAATCATTGCTGAGTTGTCCCCTCAACTCAAGCATATTCTTTATTTATTTCAGAAAATTTGCACATTTTTCATATTCATTAAAGATATCAAGAATAAAACTGATGCAATTGAGAAAGAGATCACCGATCTCTCAAATAAGTTGCCCACAGAGCCAAATTCAGTTCAAAATTTTTATACCAAGCTTCAACAGCTTATGGCTCAACAGTTAGAACTAAGAAATGAAGAACATAAGATCAGGATGGATATAATGACACTCTATACATTATTCCTTCCTCATCTTTCATCAGTTCAAGAATAGATTAACCGAGCTACACGCCTATCTACTACACAAGAGGGAAGCACTCTTGATGGCTTAATATCACTATTGGCTGATATTCAAGCACAAAATTCTTTAATGGAAAGTGTAAAGGATGCACTCTCTGTCGAACTCACTGACACCTAGACAAAGTATAAATCTATTTTTGATTAGTTACCGCCCCTGGATGGAAATTAATTTTTTGATGTTTGTCAAAAAGGGGGAGTGATACTATATATTTGGGGAGTGATACAGTTTTGGTGATATAGTTTTGATATAGTATTCGGAGTATTGTATATAGGGGAAGTATACCGAGCAGAGTATGCAGAGTATCCAAGGACAGTAAGCAGAGCACACAAGCACAAAATCGAGCATGCAAAATCAGAGTTATGTACAGTATAATGATAAGGGGAGTATATCTAATTATACTATTTCTTTGAATATTATATATACTGTCAAGTATAGTCATTTTGCAAAGTATATAGATTTTTTGAGTTATAACTTTGAAAGTAGTTTTTGTCAAACATCTCAACTAATGTCAAAAGGGGAGATTGTTACTACTTATCAAATTGCCATTAGTTTTTATATTCAAAGTTATACTATATACTTTAGTCAGTTAACACTACTGAATCATGCAGATGGTATACACAGAGAAGTTCGTATGCACAGCCTAGTCGGTTACAGAAGAAAGCAGTCACAGAATGCAATATACACCGAGCTATCTACTGAGTATCTTCTTATGTCTACCGAGCAGCAAAGATGACACACTGAGTTGATATACACCAAGTGAAACGTGTTACCAGATACATTGAACTTGGACATGCATATGAAAACATGTTACAAGATCGAGGCACATCTAACTGTTATTACATTGAAAATTGCACCAGAAGATTGTGTATGATTTTGAGATCAATCTAACCAATGAAATATTTTGTATAGTTATTCATTCAATAAATCATGTTTGTAAGATCAAAGCAATGAATTGGATCACCATCTTAAGAGATCTATTTATATAGCACGAGTTAAGAGTAAAAGGTGTGTGCGTGCATGAATGTAAGAAGACTGTTACAGAGACATAGAGGTCACCAAAAAGGTTTTCAGAGAAAAGTCAAAGAACAGAGTAAACATAAGGGTTTACCGAGTTACTATATGGGTTACCGAGGTATGCTATAAGCAAGGTAATCTTATTCTGAGCACATAGAATCTGCTATAACATTTCAGATGTAAAGTTGCAGATATTTGTAATGATTTTATTGTAATATTGTAAAGTTGAAAGAGAAACCTTTAACAGGGTAAAAGACTCTAATCAAGTCTATAAATTGTAAAGCCTCTAACCAGGTGTAGCATTTAGGTTAAATGTTTTAAATTCCTTTAGCAAGGTAGATCTAATAGATCTTGTTACTCCTAACAGGGTAAGCTATCAGAAATAGTCTAAAATGTAGCTCTAACTGAGCATTCTTTATTATTGTAGTAGTGAAGTTGTGGGTGCCATCCCCACCACAGTTTTTCTCTCTAACCAAGAGTTTCTGCGTAACCAAAATATATGTGTTATGGAGTGAATCATGTATGATTGTTATCTATTTGTTTTAACTTTATTTTATGTTACTGCACTATTCTGTTTATGCATAATAGTAAAGTTATTATTCAAGAAAAGTTTTGGAGTACTGATTCACCCCTCCCCTCTCAGTACATTAGCTTTCCATATTGGGCCTAACAAAAGCTAGCATCTTCTATGCCTTAATACAATTTCGGTTAAGCTCTATCTGTTCTGGTCTAAAACCCTAAACCCTTACATAAATATCCTCTCATACATGATCTCTCTCATATGTTTCACATCTCCTTTACTTTATATAACCTTACACACATATATTCCTTACCATATCACAAAATGATCTAATCAACTGACCTATATACCCCTTTACATTCTATCATGCCTTATGTTGGCTTACACAGATAATTACAATATGAATATACATGTCGGCTCAATAACATAAATAAATGAATATCAAAAACAATTGTTGATGTCAGATCTCCTAAATGATGTCGGCCTCCAATACCAATAACCTGATTCTAAACCATGTTGGCCTGCATTTCCAATAACCAAAGAAATCCTTCCAACCCGATGGTGAAGTGTCTATGAAGTGCCTATCATGACATAATTGAACCAAAATATGAAGTCAGAACATGTTGCCATGTCACCATAAATGACAACATATTGAAACTAACCAATTGAGTGTCAATTTCCAACATATGTCCTTTCTTGAATGGAGTTATCCTTCATGCGAACCCATGTTTGTTCCTTGGTTAGGATGTATTCCTTGCTTGAAATGATACATCTCTTATGAGTAGTGTCTCTCTAGAAGTTGTGTAATTCTTCTCAATGTCCTACACTTGGGGGGAAATGATCTCTCTCTCTCTCTCTCTCTCTCTAAGGATCCACTCTTTCCTATGTTGTGGATGGTGTGAGTTTTATTACTTGATGTCATTCCTTGTGTGGAATTTTTGTTGTTCACTCAAGGGTTCTCTCTTATACAAGAGGTGTAAGTCCTTGACTACAATCTCTTTCACACTTGGTAATGTACATCTATAATAAATTCACCCATCCCCATTGGAATAAAAGTGAGTCATCCTTCATCAAGAATCCAATTCACCTAGCAATAGGAGAAAGGATTGAATTCTTGTTCTCTTCTGTGCTTCGTTCTAGAAGATGTTATATTTATCTAAGACAAATCCTCTTGCGGGTAGATGTCTTTTGAACAAATATCTCTTCTTCATCAAGGATCTCCTTTACACTTACAACAAGATATCTCTTTTAAACTATCTTATCCTTGCTTGAAGAGTACTCCCTCTCTTTCTTGGATCTATGACATTGTTGCATAATGAATATCTTCTTTGTGTTGAAGGTATCTATCCTTATTCTACTTTCCTTAAGATATCAACATTAAATATGTTGACATCTTAAGGGGGAGGCACCTACACTGCTCCTTTTGTATTATATTTCTCTCATGCATCGTATCCCTTATATAGTAGGTCATTATCAGAATGAGTGGCTAGCCTCTTAGAGCAAGATGTCGCAACTTTTCTCTTATATAGTGGGTCATTCTCAGAACCAAAGGGAAGCCTCTTAGAGCGAGATGTCACCACTTTTCTTTTATACAATGGGTCATTCTTGGAACTAGAGGGCAGCCTCTTAGAGTGAGATGTCACTAATTTTCTCTTATATAGTGGGTCATTCTTAGAATGAGATGTCACCACTTTTCTTTTATATAGTGGGTGATTCTTAGACCCAGAGGGCAACCTCTTAGAGCGAGATGTCGCCACTTTCTTGACATTTGTACTATAAATCTTATATAGGTTTTATCATACTCGGGCATAGACTCCTATGAGGTTCTTCAAACCTCACTTGCACACACGCGCATGAGGTTGAGTGGAACTAACGGTGTTCTCACTCTTCTCCCTTACATTAATCACCTATAAACAATCTAGGGGCTAGGTTTCCATGTCCTTTTTTTCTTCATGGATCACCTAATTCTAAGGGCAAGATGTCCATGGTTCCTTTTGTTCTCCTTTCTTCTCATGAATCACCAAAGTGTGTATTCATGTTCTCTCTTTTCTTCCTCTCATGAACTCATAGTTTTACTATTGATGGTTCATGGATGATGTCAACTTTTCTCTTTTATGTGATTATCTATGATTATGTGATGGCATTTGTCTTTGTGTTTCTATTAGTTTTTGAGACATTTGAGTATTGAGGTCTCTTCAGCTAGTTGATTTATGGTCTTGTGTTTTGTTTTTGTCATGTGTCTTTTGCGCTTTGTCTTGTTCTTTTCATTTTGTGTGCTCTTGCATATATTTGAGTGAGTTAAGATCCTAAGATTGGGGGGCTTTGTTCCTCAAGATTAGTGATGGCTTATACTCCTTGTGTTATTTATCCACATCTCTCATCTTCATCTCTCTTTCTTCTACTTTATCAATAGTATTGGGGCAAGCCATACTCCTACTAAAGTGGGGGCTAAATGTAGCATCATAAAATTGTGACCCTTGCAATTTTGACCACATTTTAGGTCCTCACCCTGACGACGACATTTGCCTACCCAATTGGGACCCCTTTCTTCCCTATTTCTTCAAATTTTCCTTTTTTTTAAACCCTGGTGTCATCTCAAGACCTTTTCCAAGCCCCAAAATAGGGTAGGATAGGGGCATGGTGCCCCTATCCCCCTTCCTTTTGTGGCCCCAAAATGGGTCCATCCGACTCTTGGACCTAAATCTACATTCAAAAATTAAGTTCCCCCTATGTCGGCCTTTGATTAGAGGATAATTAACCATCTAGGGCAAGTATAATGGGGCTTAATATTCTCATTCAGGTAAGAAGGATGATAGAGGTGAACAAGAAAGAGGTCTTCGTTATTGTCATCAAGCATTCAAGCATCCATCAATTCTTCTTCTTCATGTGTCTTCTTCATTCATCCATTGGAGCAACATCACAACATTCATTTGCATGCATGTGTGTGTGTTAGGGTTTTGTCATGTTACATGCCATTTCATGCAACACTTGTGATTACATCCAAGAAGCAAAGCAACCATCATCAACAAATTGTAGATCTACAAGGTATACATTTCTATTATTTACATTTAAGTATTTGCAATTAATTTCTTTCAAGGTTGATTCCTCAACTAGGGTTTGACTAAGGCAAACCCCTATCCACAACCCTTCTTCCCTTCTTTTTTGTGTGTAGGTTGTAGGTTCTTGACCGTAATTGCATATTTAGGCTTCATTTGTAGAGGCGAAAAAACCCTTTTCGACTCACAGATTTTTCGGAGGACCGTGTGCAACTTCAACTCGGTCCCAACAACTTCTCCAAATTTGCAGGGCAGGTCTGTATCAGTCTAAATACCTCAGATCCAAAGTTACAGCATGATCTCGAATCGATAGCTCCTTATTTCACCCATTTTTCCTTCATTTTCTGCATAGTCAACAAGTCAACTCTTCTAATTACAAAAGAGGGTAAATTGCAATTAGTATTCAAATCCTTATTCACTCTAGCATTTGGATCTAGTGAATTCAAACCCTCTTTTGAATGTAAAGTATCTCCCAAGTGAAAATCATCGTAGTGATTTCCTTTCTCTCTCCTAGGTAGGGAATCATTAGAGTTCAATTTTCCACTTTACAGATAGACACAATAATTTTGAAGATCGTGATTCTAGATTAAAATTGAGAAATAAGCCTTACTTTTATAGATTTAGGGTGAGATGGAGTGAAATTTGGAATTGAAGTGTTGATTGATAGTTCAATTATTTTGATTGATCAGTTAATTGGATTGATTGATCTTTTAACTTATTTGATTGATCGGTTAACAATATTGATTGGATAGTTGACTCAATTGATTGACTAGTGGACTAAATTTATTAGGCAGATGACTAATTTGATTGATTAGTCAAAAAGGTGATTAAGAGTGAAAAGGGGAGATTGGAGAGTTAACTGAGTTAACTGATTTGATCAATCAGTCCTAATTTTCAACATGTGCTATAAGACTTTTGAATTAATATTCATTTTCATTTTGATTTTCAGATGATGAAATTGAAATGCACATTTATCTGAAATTTGATGAAATTCAAATTTGGGAAATTAGAATTAGATGAAATTAGGTGAAATTCGAATCTGGGGATTGGAGGAATAAATTAATTAAGTAAATAATTTAAATGAAATTATTCAATCATTAGGAAAAGAATTATTTAAATAATAAAGATTATTTAATTAAGAGAATTAATCATAATTAATTAAACAATTAATATTTAATTAATATTTGAGAAAGGGGGTTAATGATGAATTGTTTAAAGGATGGAAATTGAATAATTAGTAATGTGAAAAGTGATGATTGAGTTAGTTTAGAAGAATAATTAGCTTAATTAAATAATTAAATAATTATTTAAATAATTAAATAATTAATTAATACATGATTAATGAGATAGTTTTAGGTGTCTACGTTCGACATACCAAAAAATGAATGCCTTCTTATGGCTTTCATGGAAGAAGAGAGACTTGGCATGGGATCGAGTCTGCTCACTAGGCAACGTTGGCCCTTCTCGCCGTGTGACATGCCAGTCTTGGGAGGAGACCAATGACGATCTATTTATTCAATGCAAGGTTGCATGGCAGCTTTGGTGTTTGTTCCTTGATTGCTGGCACATTTCCTATGTTATGCCACACAATGTATCCTCTCTACTTTACATGTGGAGGATGAAAGTCAAGAGCCTTGGTCTATGTAGGATTTGGGATGTTAAGCCTGTTGTAACTATCTGGACATTATGGAAGGAGAGAAACTAGAGAATCTTCTAGGAGAAAACTAGATCGATTGACTGCTTATGGGACAAAGTGGTTAGCATCATTAGAGAGCTAGGAGAGGTTCATAAAAAGGATGATTGGTTTCTAAGGGAGGATGAGGCTACTTGTGCTAATGTGTGGCCTAATTTTAGGAGTCATATGCAGCCTAGACCAAGAAATATGGGCATAAATAAGAAGAATGCTTGGATGTGTAAAGTGGAAAATTGGATCCTAGTGACTCCCCACCTAGGAGAGAGAAAGGAGTCACTAGGATGATTTTCGCTTGGAGGAAATTTACATTCAAAAGAGGAGCTTGAATCCAATAGATCCAAGTCCAAGGGAAACAAGGATGTTAGTTCCAAGTGGATTGCAAGGGTTGAAGTGTGATTTACCCTCTTTTGTAAATGAGAAAGTTGATTTGTTGACTATGTAGGAAAGAGAGGTGAAATGAGTGAAATGAGGAGCTACCAATTCTAGGCCATGTTGTAACTTTGGATCTGAGATATTTAGACTGATATGGATCTGCCCTGCAAATTTGGAGAAAAGTCATCGGGAGCGTGTTGAAAGTGAACACAGTCCTCCACAAAATCTGGGAAATGAAAAGGGTTCTTCAGCCTCTGTAAATGGAGTCCAGATCTGAAAATACAGTTGTACACCTACAACTTACACACAAAAAAGAAGGGAAGAGGGGTTGTGGATAGGGGTTTGCCTCAGTCAAACCCTAGTTGAGGAATCAACCTTGAAAAAAAGTAATTGTAAATGCTTGAATGTAAACAATAGAAATGTATACCTTGTAGATCTGCAATTTGTTGATGATGGTTGCTTTTTTTCTTGAATGAAATCACAAGTGTTGCATGAAATGGCATGTAACATGACAAAACCCTAACACACATATATGCTTGAAAATGAATGTTGTGAATTTTTCTCCAATAGATGAATGAAGAAGACACATGAAGAAGAAGACTTGATGGATGCTTGAAGAAGACCTTTCGCTTGAATTTTTTCTATCATATCTTTCTTGTCCTTCTATCTCCTTGCAGATGAGAAGACTAACTCCCTTTTATACATGCCTCAGAGAATTAATTGATCTCACCAAAGGCCGACATTGAGGAAGTTTGGAATCTCTAAATGTAGATAGGACCCGAGGGACCTATCTTGGGGCCACCCTAAGAGGGGATGACAAGGGCACCATGCTCCTATCCTAGGGGGACAGGGGTAGCATGCCCCTATCCTTGGGGGGATAGGGGTACCACACCCCTATCCTGCTTTATCTTGGGGTTTGGATAGGGTCGTGAGGCCATCTCAGGGTTTAAACAAGGAGAGGTTCAAGGTGAAAATGTAGAGAGAAGTCTCAGTTGGGAAGGAAGATGTTGTCGCCAAGGTGAGGACTTGAAATGTTGTTAAAATTGCTAAGATTAGTATTTTATGACACTAAATTTAGCCCCCAGTTTAGCAGGAGTACGACTTACGCCAATACTGTCGATAAAGTAGAAGAAATAGAGATGAAGATGAGAGATGTAGAGAAATACCACAAGGAGTATAAGACGTCACTAATCTTAAGGAACAGAAGCCCCCAATTTTAGGATCTTAACTCACTTAAACATATGCAAGAGCACACAAAACAAAAAGGAACAAGATGCACAAAACAAACAAACCACAAAATACACATGACAAAACAAGATACAAGATGAAAAGCCAACTAGCCAAAGAGACCTTGATACTCTGGTGTCTCAACAACTAATAAGGACACAAAGACCAATGCCATCACATAAACACAAGCGATCACATAAAAGATCAAAGCTAACATCAACCATGAACCATCAATAGAAAAACTATGGGTTCATGAGAGGAAGCAGAGAGAGGACATGAATACACACTTTGGTGATCCATGAGAAGAAAGGTGAACAAGAGAGAAACCATGGACATCTCACCCCTAAAAATAGGCAATCCATGGAGAGAAAGACATGTAAATCTAGCCCCTAGAGTCTATCTAGGTGATCCATTAAAGGGAGGAGAGTGAGAACACCGTTAATTCCACCCAACCCCATGCGCGTGTGTGCAAGTGAGGTTCAAAGCGCCTCATAGGATTCTATGCCCGAGTATGCTACAACCTGTATAAGATGTATAGTACAAATGTCAAGAAAGGCATGGCATATTACTCTAAGAGTATGGAGAATAATCACCCTGCATAGGAGAAAAGTGGCATCATCTCACTCTAAGAGTTTGTGCTCTAGTTCCAAGAATGACCCACTATACAAGGAAAAAGTGATGACATCTCGCTCTAACAGTATGTGCTCTGATTCTGAGAATGACCCACTATACAAGAGAAAAGTGATGGCATCTTGCTCTAAGAGGCTACCCTTTGGTTCCAAGAATGTCCCATTGTACAATGCATGAGAGAAGTATGGTACAAAGGAGTAGTGTAGGTGCACCCCTGAAGATGTCAACATAGGTTGATGTTGATATTTTAAGAAAAGTAGAACAAGGATACCTAACTTCATCACAAAGAAGATAGCTATTATGAAACAATGTCACAAATCCAAGCAAGAGAGGGAATACTCTTCAAGAGAGGATAAAATGGTTGAAAATAGATATCTTATTGTAAGTGTAAAGGAGATCCTTGGAGGAGAAGAGATCTTTTTTCAAAAGACATCTACCACCCAAGAGGAGTTGTCTTAGACAAATATAACATCTTCTAGGATGAAGCGCATAAGAGAACAAGAATTCAATCCTTCCTTCTGTTGCTAGGTGAAAGGGATTCTTGATGAAGGATGACTCACCTTTATTCCAATGGGGATGGATGAATTTATTATAGATGTACATAACCAAGTGTGAAAGAGGTTGTAGTCAAGGACTTACACATCTTGTATAAGAGAGAACCCTTGAGAAAACAATAACATTTTCACACAAGGAATGACATCAAGTAATAAAAATCACACCGTCCATAACCTAGGAAAGAGTGGATCCTTAGAGATAGAGAGAGAGCGGGATCAATTCCCCCCAAGATAAGGGACAATGAGAAGAGCTTACACAATATTCTAGAGAGAGATTAAACATAATCAAATGCACAATGTACTTGCATGAAAGAAAAGAAATTCATATATGTAAAATACATGTCTCAAGGAGTGGTAATCTTCTAAGAGAATAAAGAAAGATTATCACATATTCCCCAAGGGGAGTTAATAATAAGAGCATACATATGAAAATGCAGCCCCTAAAGGAAATAGTGATACATGAGATAAAAAGAAAGAGAAAGGAGTGAAAATCCTTGCCCCCCAAGTGAGGAGAACAAGGAGAAACATTACACATCTTTTGATGGTGATTATTTTTAAGTGATATACCTTCCTAATGGAACACATCCTCTCAATGAAGGGATATGTACTTCTCAAGAGGTAATTATATGTTAAGGGGCATATCATACTTGTGAATAGTCGAAACCATATAAGAGGTAAGTTTTCCAAGAGAATGAAGGAAAGATAAGAAGTAAATTACTCATTAAAGATGCCCCTCTCCAAGCAAAGAGGAAAACCAAAGAACAATTATATGCTCACATAGGAATGATTCTTATACAAGAAAAGAGATCTAGTAATGTATAATGCACCAAGATAGAGATGAATATATAGAAAGAATGAAGAGAAATGAATTTCATGTTGCTGCCCCAAAGTATGTAAAGTTGTGACAACACCACCACAAATGATAAAAACCCCCCAACTAAGTTGACTATTTATGTGATAAGGGTGAGGAGAAACATGAAGAGAGAAGAAGCGCTAAGGCACTATTTTGATGTCAAGGAAGACAACTAGATCTATTGTAAGAGAAATTTGTGCAAGACCATATTGCTTTTGAACAAATTTCTTAAATGCATAACATTTCCCAAGAGAATGTGAATGTGAATCATGAAAGATGCAATGTTCAATACCTCTCACTGGCTTAAGATTCTTGTTTTTATTTTGAGGAGGAAAGGAAATGTTCCTATCATATTTCAATCTCTAATAGATTCTTGCAACCAATCTTTCAGGGTGATAAATATTGTCTTGACATAGATAAGGTTAGTTAGAACAGGAAGAATTATTATCCACAACTCTAATTTTTCCATTGTATATTCCATCTTGAATAGATTTTTTAAAATAAGGGCAATCATTAGCATTATGGTCATGGGTTTGATGAAATGAACAAAAGGATGTTTTGAAGAAGAAGCATTCTTGCGGCTTCTTTTGATTTGTTGCCTTTTAAGATAATTTTTAAAATTTTGGAGCCTAAGGAATTCATCTGTATAAAGAGGATCATCATTTCCTAGGCCTTTTGTAGTATTTTGTGTAGGTGGGTTTATAGGGACACGAATTCCTTGCTCAAATTTCCCAATTCCTTATCCTTTAAAACCTTGTTTTGTGATTATATGAAAGCCACGACTATAATAATGTTACAATTGACTAGATGGAGGAATAGAATCATGAATTTCTTTGAAATATGATGTATAAGGGGGAAGAAAAGGATTTGTAGATGAAGAAGGAGTATCATGTGGAATGACAACCTCATTTCCTTTATCAAGTGTATCCTTTGTGGGGGATTGGGGATGAACATCTTCATCATCCAAAAGCTCATTTTTAGTTATTTCTATGTGAGGGGAAAGATCATGAATAAAATGCATGACATCATCCTCCCTACATATACTTTGATGTTGAAGATAGGTCTTAGGAGAATAAGGAGGATCTAAAGATGTAAGAATGTTAATGTTTTGATTTTTCCCCCCTTTCTCAAGGGTATGTGTAGAAGAAGATGGGTCCTTGTCACTTTCCAATGCTTGCACTTGTTTAAAGAGAGCATTGGTTAAAGCATTAGATCTCATCTCATCCACACAAGATACCCTAGGAGAGGTACAAGGGTTAGGATCTTTAGGTTTAGGATCTACAAAATCTATATGGTGATTAACATAGGAAATGCATTTTGTTAACAATGTCACCATAATAAAACATAAATGATACATGAAAGCTTTGAGATCCAATTGAAAAGGAAATAATTTGGAAATCCTAACAACACAATATGACCAAGTGCTATGAATAAAGAGAAGCAACAGGAAATGAAAGAAACCCTTATCCGACACATGATTGTAGTAAATATTTGTGAAAAACAATGTTATCATATGTGAAAGAGCCAGTAAATCCAATTGATTAATTGTCATTGAAAGTCTCTTAATTAAAATCTTAATTTTGTAGAAAAGAAGATCTAAAATTAGGACCTTTGTTTGAAAAATAATTTTAAATTTAAATTTGATGAAATTTGAATTTGTGTTCGACCTTAGGAGGTGTTGAAAATTAATAAAGTATGCCAATTATCTGGATTTAAGCAGAAAAATATAGTCAATTCTGTCTCCCAAAATTTTAGGAAAAAAGCCAGGGATCGTATTGAAAGTGCACACAGTCCGCCCAACTTTTTTCAAAATTTTCAGGGATGATAGATATTATGATTTTATTGTAGAATCCAGAAAACAGCTGATTTGGAGATGTCTAGATTGGTCAAATTGGAAGTCAAAGGTCGAAAATAAAATGATTTCATAAATTAGGGTTTTATTGTTTAACCACTAAATTTTCAGAATAAAAAGGTAGATTTGAATTGCAATTTTGAAATAAAAACCAGATCTGAAACAAGCAATTAAAATTTGGCACTTCACAAGCGTAATTTCCTCAAAATAAAAAAAATAGGGTTTTGATGCAATTAACCTCTAAAATCTACAAATAGATCAAACTGGGAAATGAAAATTTGAAATTCAAATTGCACTTAATGAGATCTAATAATGAGAATAATTAATTAATGTGTAAGACGTTGAGTTCACCAAAATGTAAAGTGGAAAATTAGATCCTAGTGACTCCCCACCTAGGAGAGAGAAAGGAAGTCACTATGATGATTTTCGCTTGGAGGAACTTTACATTCAAAAGAGGGGCTTGAATCCACTAGATCCAAATCCAAGGGAGACAAGGATGTGAATTCCAAGTGGATTACAAGGGTTGAAGTGTGATTTACCCTCTTTTGTAAATGAGAAAGTTGACTTGTTGACTATGTAGGAAAGGGAGATGAAATGAGAAAAATGAGGAGGTACCAGTTCTGGATTGTGCTATAACTTTGGATCTAAGATATTTAGACTGATACAGATCCGCCTTGCAAATTTGGAGAAAAGTCATCAGGACCATGTTGAAAGTGCACACGGTCCTCCACAAAATCCGTGAAACAAAAAGGGTTCTTCCGCCTCTATAAATGGAGTCCAGATCTAAAAATATAGTTGTGCACCTGCAACCTACACACAAAAAAGAAGGTAAGAGGGGTTGTGGATAGGGGTTTGCCTTAGTCAAACCCTGATTTAGGAATCAACCTTGAAAGAAAGAAATTGCAAATGCTTGAATGTAAACAATGGAAATGTATACCTTGTAAATCTACAATTTGTTGATGATGGTTGCTTTGCTTGTTGAATGAAATCACAAGTGTTGCATGAAATGGCATATAACATGACAAATCCCTAACACACACATATGCTTGTAAATGAATGTTGTTCTGATGGATGAATGAAGAAGACACATGAAGAAGAAGGCTTGATGGATGCTTGAAGAAGACCTTTCACTTGAATTTTGCCTATCGTATCTTTCTTTCCCTTTCGTCTCCCTACAAATGAGAAGACTAACTCCATTTTATACATGCCTTAGAGAATTAATTCATCTCACCAAAGGCTGACATCAGGGAAGTTTGGAATCTTGAAATGCAGATAGGACCCGAGGGACCTATCTTGGGGCCACCCTAAGAGTGGGGTACAAGGGTGCTACGCCCATGTCCTAGGGGGACAAAGGTGCCATGCCCCTATCCTACCCTATCTTGGGGTCTGGACAGGGTCTTGAGACCATCTTAGGGTTTAAAGAAGAGGTTCAAGGTGAAAATGCAGAGAGAAGTCTCAGTTGGGAAGGAAGATGTTGTCACCAAGGTGAGGACCTCAAATGTGGTTAAAATTGCTAGAGTCGCAATTTTATGACACTACAGGATGCCCCCAAAGACTAGGTGGATTAAGTTAAATTTTGATGGTGCAGCAAAGGGGAATTCAGGTGAAGCTGGTGGAGGCGGTGTATTTTAAGATGCTCACAGAAAGGATATTCTTATTTATTCTAGGGATTATGGAGTAGACAAAAATAATTCTGCTAAGGCTTGAGCTTTGTTATGGGGCTTGATGCTTGCTAGAAAAAAGGGGTGCATGAGACTTTGGGTTGAAGTCGATTCAAAGATGATAATAGGAGCATTGAGTGTCAGTACAATCCACAGTTGGAGACTCAAAATGATCACTGATGTGGCTCAATGTGTCAGCGGAGCATTGTATTGTGATTAATTTTTACATATCAGCAGGTGTGGAAATATAGTGGCGGACTGGGCTACCAATGTTGGCTATGGTTTGTGGGCTTCTCAGAGCTTACAGATCAAAGTATGGATCAGTGTCTTCCCTTAGGGAGCTCTGAGGCAGAATGTGCTTAGCGACTTTTGGGTTTTGGCTATGTATACACTCAAAAATGGCTATGATATATTAGATAAATATTTATTATTTATTTAATAACTATTCTTCTATTAAATAAATAGATTAAAAAAATTATTTATTTAATTCAATATCCTTTTCTTCTATTTTTCAACTAATTAATTAAATAATTATTATTTAATTAATTAACCCTTCAATATTCTTCTAAGAGTCTTGTTTGATTAAATAATTCAAAATTATTTAATTATTTGCTTTTTCCAACTCACTTTCTCCCACATCAGCTTATCTTTTGTGGCTAAATAAATTAATTTCTCTTATTTATTAAATTAGCCATATTTAATTTCTAACTTCTATTTCCTAGTCAAGAGGAGAAAGACACTTAGTTGTCCTCTTACTCCCTATATTCTCTCCACTAATCCTACATCTTTGGAGGAGGTTGTGTCCACCTCATCCTGGTCAAGCTCCACTTGTCTTGCATATCCTAAATCATCTCCAACTATCCTATATTCTTGGAGTTTCTAACTGTGGTCAACTCTAGTAGGCTACCACTTGGATTTGTCTCCCACCTTTTCCTCCATGTTGTATGTGTAGGAGGAACATCTACCACCTTTTTCTCTCACATTCCAACCAATTATTCATAGCTATTAAATTATCAAGATTCACTCACAACTGTTGATCTTTGCCACATGGGATTTTCCTCATGAAAAGTCTATAAAAGGAGCATTTCTCCTGCAATTTGAATGTAATCCTAATCTTGCACTCTAATTATCTTTACAATATTTGCAACATTTTCACAGTGTGCCTTTGGCTTAGTTTTAGCTATTTTCATATAGTTTGCATAACCACTTTATCTTGCATCTAATACTTAGATACCACAAGTCCTTTCATCTATTGTCATCTTGAAAGAAAAAATCAGTGCAGTGTGAGAGAAATATCAACAAATAAGATCAAAGGTGATTGAACACAATGGAACAACAAGTGGAGTTTTATTAGATTTAATATTTTGCTTTTATTTTGTTTCATTGGTAATCTAGGATTTGTTATAGGATTTTAGTATTGTGGTAGATTAACAGTCTTGCAGGTTTCTCCTTGATTTTCTTAGGTTACACATTTTAGTGCCCACCATGGGGCCGTGCCTCACTTTTTCTAGCTCTTTTCTAATTTTCATTCATGTGCAAATTTTTTCTTTTGGCTACAAGTTTAGCATTTTTGTTTAAATGTTTAGTGCCTTCACTCATTATTTTAGCATTTTTACCCATTTTAGTAGCATTTTCATTTTTATTTTTAGTGTTTCTACCTATCACTATAGCGCATATGTAGGATTTTAGCGCTTTTGTCAATTCATTTAGCACATTTGTTGATTAGGATAGCACATTTATTGATTACGATAGCACTTTTGCATAATATTTTAGCACATTCACTTTTTTTAGTGCATTTGCAAAACACAATTAACAAATTTGTGACAAGTACTTTCGACCATCAAAGACATGAGTTCTAAAACTACTAATTGGTGGTTTTGCAGGTGTTTTTATATGCATTTAGGAATCTAGATTAATTAGGAGGTAGTAATTTGTTCATTTTGTTCACATAGTTTAAGTAGGTAGTTAATTTACAGCATATTGAAAAAAAAAATCTTGCATCTTTGTCTTCTTAAAGTAGCTACACTTAGATTAATTTAGGAGGCTAATCAATCATTGTTTTCTTTGTCTACATAAAGTGGCAGGTGATTATTCTCTCAACTCAACTAGGTGATTAGAAAACTAGACCCTCTTTTTAGATTATGTAACCTATTAGAGAGCCTACCTCCCAAGTAGCCCATAAGGCAAAGTGAGAGGGAACGACCCAAGTGGTAATGGGCTAAATCCAAGTCCTTTCGAGCCACTATAAATAAAGATGTTTGTGAGGAAACTCATAGGCGACAAGTGTTGATGTTTCATACCGACGTAAGTATCCCTCAATATCTGTGAGGCACTTGAAAAGTTGTAGATCGTAACCTCTACAGGCTAGGAGGCCTCCTTAATGGAATAAAATGCCACATGTATGGTGACCTAAATGAATGCCTTGACTAAACAATTTTGTACTTAGAGACCCAAAACCTTCTAGTTGTTGGTACAAGAGGTCAGACCTCTGATGTCGTCTCACATCCTTACGGTTCTTAGTAGAGATACAAAGTTTTCCATGGGGATTTTTCATGGAAACTGATGCTTGGCTGCATCGGAGAAGTGAGTGCCATGGAGTGGAGCCAGCGGGGTCAAGCATTTAAGTATCCGCTCTGAGCAAGTGTAGTTAGTGAAACCCAAGTGAGATCCAACAACTATTGTCCTTGTCAGGTACTAGAATTGTGCTTGTCTTTTCAATGTTTTTATTTTCCAAACATTGTGTCTGCTATGTCTATATGTTTTCATCATAACAGAGAAAAATCATCCCATTTTAGACATCAAACAAGAAAAATAGAGGAACTATAAATTTTTACAAGGAAAATATAGAACTTTGCATTTAAAACTCAGAATAGCACATTCTTTGGAGTACAGATTAGTGCTTTTGTTAAACAGAGTAGCGCATTCATTAAACAACTTAGCTCTTCAATTAAACAATTTAGCAGTTTTGATAAATCTTTTAGCACTTTTGGAACATAGATTAGCGCATTCAACGAACAAAATAGCACTTACAAAAAATACAATAGCGCTTCAATCAATACAATAGTGCATTTGCTAAATCTTTTAGCGCATCTATTGTAGTGCTTTCACAATAGTGGACACTAATGCTACCTTGCAGAAAATTTTAAAAATAGATTTAGATACCCATTTTGGAGAAGGATTCATTTTGATTGTTACAGATTACACATCTAGTTAAACCAATCGGTTTCTTGAGTACTTCACACATAAGACCACATTGGCAATACATTCAAAATCAAGATGAACATTGGTGATCTTAAGATTTGTATTATCCTTTTATTGATTTAGTTCTAGTATCAGGATTTATCATCCTTCCAACATAGGAGCTATAATAAAAAATCTTGGCAAAGTGAGTTATTACCATTTAGAGATCTATCATCTCACAACATTGGCTTGCTTTGATATCACTATTTCTTAATGGTCCAAGATTGTTAAATTTCATAGAACAAATCAAAACTTGTACACCAAGAATATTGATACCAAAAACTTACATTGGTCATAACAAGAAACAAACATAGATTTCACAACATACAACGCAGTTTGGAAAGAACCGCATATGGTTGAAACAAGAAGTCAGAGAGCAGCTACAATTTCATATCAAGATAGAAGCAAGAATATCTTTGATCCTATTGATCTCTTTGAAAAACACTCAAATCCATTGTTTGATGATGATAGTGACAGTGATGTGGATGAACAAAAAGTCCTTAGTGCATCACAACATCCTAAATTTCTAAAACTCATGGAAAAGGTTATGGAGAAGGAAAAAGAGAAATATTTTCTCCACCTTGCACATCAAGGTTTAAAAATTCCATCTGATTTTGATGTATCCAAGCTTAAGGAAAATATCGAGAAAAATAATGATACCAATACCAACACAAACGATAAACAAATCAAGTTGAATCGCATAAAAACAAGAAAGATAAAAGTTCCCTTGTAAATCCTTTGAGTACTCTTGTTCAACAATTACAAGAGTTGTAAACTCGTGTTGCCAAAATACAACCAGGATCATCTACTAAACAATATTCACTTGAGGACATATCTCCTTATAAATTTGATAAAAGCTTGGTTATGCTTCCATTTCCCCCGAATTTCAAAATTCCAAAGTTTGATAAATATAAGGGGAAAGGGGATCCACGTGATCATATCAAATTTTTTTGTGCATTGTGTATGGAAGTTGCTCATAATGATACTTACTTGATGCTATTATTCCCTAAAAGTTTGGGTGGACAAGCTATTGAATGGTTTAATAATTTACCACCTGGCATCAAATCGTTTGATGAACTTGTTGATAAGTTCCTTACACATTTTTCATATAACATCGAACATGAAGTTTCTATGATAGATCTTCATAATAGAAAACAATGAAATGGTGAATCCTTCACAAACTTCTTACAAAGATGGAGGCATCTTGCGACTAAGTGTCCCCATGATATACCTAAAGATCAACAGATGGAAATTTTCATTCATAACTTGAATTCTGAGTTGAGCTATCAGTTGTAACCTAAACGTCCTCCTAGTTTTGCAAAAATGATAGACAATAGTCTTACCATTGAAAAAGAATTGATAGAGAAATGAGTGATTAAGGTTTACAAAGATAATGTTGGTTCAATTAATAACAATGATAAATCACGATTTTGGACCAAGAACAAAAGCATTGTTAATGATGGGGTAGTAGATGCACAAAAACTTAAGACTAAACAACCCATCTTAAACCTATCAGGACTTCAAAATAATAAAGATAATCAAAACAACAATAATGCATCTAAGCCTAAAAATTCTTATGCTCCTCAAAGGAAATTCACTCCACTAGGTGAATCTTTGGAAGCTACTTTGAGGAAACTTATCTCTAACAATCTCATAACTTTACCCTAAGCAAAAGATTATGAACCAAAGGTTAAACTTGCATGGTGGAATGATTAGGACTATTGTGAGTTTCATATAAGTAAAGGGGATAAGACCAATGATTATCAGAGATTGAAACATGCCATACAAGATTTTATTGATAAAGGAGACATATATGTAGATGGTTATAAATCCAATAACGAACAAGTAGCATTTAAGGATCCTGTTCTGAATTATGAGAGATGAAATGATCCAATTTTAGCACCTTCAACATCTAAAGTAAATGATTCCAAATCTAAAGCAGTTGAACCAAATCTTAAGATCAAAGATCAAGGTATGGGAGAATATTCTATTGACTAGACCTTTTGTGTTTCACAACTCCGTTTTTCACCTAAATCTTATGGCAAGCCTATGTTGGGTGGATAAACACCTTTTTATTCTAGGAGACAACTGAATGATACTTTTATTAGATGGGGGACATTATCAAAGGAGACCAATGAAAAGTATATTAAGACATGGTTATATAAAGAAGAAGAAGACAAGGTAGATATATCAGAACCAAACATTCAATTACCTCTTGAATAATATGGAAAAGGATTCACTATAATGCAAAAGATGGGATACGATGGCCATGGTCCCATTGGATTAACAAAGGAAGGAATTGTAGAACCTATACAACCTACTTCACAAGCCCCTAATGAAATAAATAGATTGGGATATAATGAAGATATCAAAGAAGCTACACTGAATTTGTATGAGAAGATTCAAGAATTGCAAGAGAATAGTGAAACTAATTCTCATGAATGGGATGGGTTTTCAGAGGTGTCTTTCAAAGACAAGAAAATAGATGTAATTCATTCATACAATAGACTTGATAATGAGGGACTTAGTTCAAGTTCTAGACCATTAGAGAAAGAACCACAAAATGCTATGACTGACTCTCATGAGGAGGGTTGGATGTCAGATGAATCAAACAACCTTGACGTGGTTATCAATCTCAAACTCAAAGATATAGTCATTGACCTCTAAAAAAATTACATTCTTACTATCATGTCTTTTGATACCAGTGAGACTAATGAACTTCCCCTTGTCCACTTGGAACTTATAGATTGGGGGCAAGAAGACCCACTTGAACTCCAAACCTTTCTACTTTTATGTTAGGATAACCGGTGAACAACTGAGACAGGGGGGGGGGGGTGAATCATTTGTTGACAAATTATATCATTTAAATCCACTTAATAAACTTTAACCAGATTAAGTACCGGTAAAGTAGAAACGGATACCGATAAGCAATAAAACTTAACAATGAAACAAATAATCAACACAATGAAACCATACCACATAACACCATGATTTGTACATGGAAAACCTAGAAAGGGAAAATCCACGGTAGGAAGCCTACCCATAGTCAGATGATACTTTTGCAGAAAGTATGTGATACAATGAGGGGTCTGCACATGGAGGAAGGCACACTACCTAGAGCGTACTACTCAATAAAAAAGAGTCTCACTGACTACAGAGAGGCAACTACCATCTCAAGATAAATGGACAACAATCCAGAATAATGAAAGATATCATCTACCATGCCTAATTACAGTCCCGATTTAAGATCAATATCGGAGACCTTTAACCTCTTCCTTAATCCCAATTCGATCACCTATTATCTACCAAATCTTGTTTGCATATGATATTGCATTCCAAGACCATGACTCATTGTTACAATGAGATCTTACATCATTTTATACCAACCCTAAGGCCTAAACCAATTAGGTCGGCCACCTAAAAGATATTACAAAAGGATCTTTACATAAATCCATATTACAATGATATGCCATGTCGTCTTAAGACCAAAACAACAATAACCAATCCATAGAACATTCCAAAACATCCTGGTAACGTGTAGAGTACATGTTAACATGATATCGGTCCATAACCTAGATAGGTATCGGACCTATCTGGGCCCACCACACCAAAGGATTATCATCAAGTAGTTGAAGCATAATCAAAGAACATCTTCTACGTCCTGAAATCAATCTAGAAGTTGCACCAACACCACTTATACGTCCTGTCAATATTCCTCGGTGAAAGCTCTCTCTCTTAAACCTTAAACCAATGCCGGTAAGAGTGTATGATAACATTTGATTACCAAGTCAATACCAACTGACCAAAACATACTGAAGGAACATGTAACACATAAAATCAAACATACTTCACTGATCTAAACATGTCAAAATTGTTCAATAGATAGTCTCTTCTGTCGGTAACACTAGTTCTTCTACTGGTAACCAAAACCCATCTGTCGGTAACTAACCATAACAACTAGTGTTGACATCAATGACAAAATATCAATGCAACACATAATCAATTCATTCATAATGCCAACAATCTCCCCCTTGGTATATATGGCAACACTAGATGTGAAAAATATCTAAGTACCAAGAAATGCCAAACAACTCTCCCCATGTGGAAGACAACCAACAATCTCCTGAATATCAATATTTCTCCCCCTTTGAATGATATCTCTGTAAGGTTCTGAATTTACTTTTCACATCACTATCTCTCCCCCTTTGACATCAATGCTAGAAATCTGACAAAAATATCAAAGCAAGAATATAAACCTCTTAATCTCAAAGCTGACTACTCCCCATGAGTAGTAGCACCACTCACCAGTGCTAGAATGAATAATATCTCAGATAATGCATGCTAAACTGATGACAAACTTTATCAATAAAGTCTCTGTCAGAGGGCAGAAACCCCTAACATGTCTCTCAAATACCCAAATGGTTCCTTAGACAATGGTTTAGTGAATATATCTGCAATTTGTTCTTTAGTGTTCACATAAACCAATTTGACTTCCTTTCCTTCTACCTTGTCCTTCAGAAAATTATGCTTTATTGATATATGCTTAGTCTTAGAGTGAAATACTGGATTTTTAGACATTTTAATAGCTATAGAGTTATCACAGTAGATAACTAACAGTTCACTACAATTTACCTTGATATCCTTCAACATTTGCTTCATCCATAAGACTTGAGTGCAATTAGTTGATGCTGCAACATATTCAGCTTTTGTAGTAGATAACGAAATGCATGACTATTTTTTGCTGATCCATGAAACCAGTTTCTTTCCAAGAAAGAAAGCTCCATCAGAAGTTATCTTCTTGTCATCAGTATCTCCTACCCAATCTGGGTCAGTATATGCACATAAAGTGAAATCGTCATTTTTAGATACCATAAACCATATTCTGTTGTTCCTTGCAAATACCAGAATATTCTCTTTACTACACATTCATGATTTTCTTTGGGATTACTTTGATATCTTGAAACAATTCTTACTGCATTTATAATATCCAGTCTAGTATGAGTTACATATAATAGACCACCAATCATAGGCTTATACCTTGTCAGATTTACCAGTGTAGAAGTATCCTTGATAGATAATTTCTCACTTGTCACCATAGGAGTACTTACCGGTTTGGAATTATCCATACCAAACTTCTTCAACAATTCTTGTAGTAAGGAAGCGGCAATGGGAGAATTCAAAATTCAAATTCTCTGCAAGGCGGGAACTCTAGTTCCAATGGTGGGAGCGGCCAGAACAATGTAGTTGGCCCCATAGGAGAGAAGGATAAGCCTCCGAACATTCCAGAGGCTATTGACATCCCGCAGGCTGGTGGTACTCTACTAGAGAAGATAGAGGGTTCCTTTGGGCTTTTGGGGGAGGGGTCCAGTAGGGGGCCCATCGCATGTGATGAGTCCTTGGAGAGCGAAAAAGAAACAAAAAAAGGTCTTCCCATTTTGGAACTAAACCATCTGGTAAATCCTCTTTACCTCCTGTCAAGAATATTTCTGATCCTTCTGGTGGAAAGTTTTCTATCTCTATTCTTGATCTGGTTCTGGATCATAATATAAATAGTATGTCGAATTCCTTGGTAGGCAAATTTATGGGTTCATGTCCTAATATCGAAGTTGTTAGGGCTTATGTTAAACAAAAATGGGCCTTGAAGAGTAATGTTGAAATCTTGGCTTTACCTAAAGGCCTCCTATCTTTTACCATTTCATGTGAAGAAGATAAATTAAGGATTCTATGTGGGAGTCCCTGGATGGTAGGAAAGACAGCTTTGGTTCTTCGAAAATGGCATCTGAATTTGAACATGAATGACTCTCGTTTGGAACAAGTTCTAGGATGGGTAAAGCTACCAGGTTTGCCTCTTGAATATTGGACAGAAATAATCTTCTTAGGAATTGCAAACTCCTTTGGTGAACTCCTCTCTATAGACCCAGTCACAGATTCAAAAAGGAGACTCACTCATGCTAGGTTCTATGTAGGGATATCCCATGACGCAGATATGCCGGAATAGATAGATCTAGTATCAAATTTGGGAACATGGAAACAACAAATTGAATATGAATCTATCCCCTTTTCCTACTTCCATTGTAAAAATGTAGGTCACTGGGCAAAATCCTGTCCAATCAAGCCGAAGGCAGAATCCAAGTAGTCTAAACCCTAGACTGAAAATCAAAAGGCTCCAGAAAAAATGGTATGGCAAGTTAAAAACTTAGAGAATAAGGAAGAAGACTATAATCACTTTGATCCATTAGGGGAGAAAAAGGAAGTGTCCTCAACTTCTATCTCTAGCCCTTCAACCCAGGAAGTATTGAGAAATGAGTCAACCAAAGTCAGCACCTCAGTTACAACTCGAACAGAGGAATTGAAAGATCAGATTGAATCTTCAAATGACATAGTTGAAGTGGTAGCTGACACTTATGCGGGAAAGGAACTGCAAGAAAAAGATGACCAACCTAAGGAAGGGGAGATCCTTGGCTCCCAAGAAGAAAAGACTGACTCTTCACTGCACATGCCAAGTTCTAAAATACAAGAAGCCCAAAAATGTGCAATACTGGGTATGAACCTTTCAGACTCAAACCAGAGCTCAAAAATAGTAAATAGTGATTTAAATGCTTCCAGAATCCATAACTAGGGTAACAAAGAAGAAATTTCCAAAATCCTCAGTAAACCGAAAGCGGCTCCTGAGATAGATGCTAAGTGGAAAATACCAAAACATAGGAACAAGAAAGGAACCACTCCCTCGACTTCTCTTCTAAGGAAATCCACCAGAATAGCTCAAGCTGATGTTGGGTATATCTCCTCTTCCCTAGGTCGACCCTCTAACCATAAAGTCAGAGATAAGGAGGCCAGTAAGAACATTGCAGATGGGACCCAGAAGACTCTTAAGGAGTTAGGAATTGGTAAGTAACTATGAAGATTATCTCTTGGAATGTTAGGGGACTCAATAATCCTCATAAACATGACATCATTAGGAATATGATAAGGGACAGTAAACCTGATATTTTTCTAATTCAAGAAACCAAAATGAGTAGAGAAAAAGTTGAATCTTTGAAGTTTTTCAAAAATGGTAATGTTAGTGGTGGTAGTTCGGAAGGTGCTTCGGGAGGCATAGCTACCATCTAGACCCTTAATAATGTCAAAGGACATGTTCTTATTCAGGAAAATAATTTCTCTTGTATCAAATTTGAGCATTTAAAAGATGGTACTTCATGGGTCCTCACTAACATTTATGCTCCCAATACTTTTAAGGCTAGAAATTCCTTCTGGAAAAAACTTATAGAAGCTAGGGACAACTTCAGAAATCTTAGCTGGCTGGTTATGGGAGACTTCAATACTCCTTTAAGAGAGGAGGAAAAATTTGGAGGAAGCCCCTCTCAACTGGAAAGTAGGTTGGCCCTTATGGACTTCATTAATACTCAGGCTCTCAATGATGTGGAAATACAGGGATGCAATTACACTTGGACTAACAGGAGAACTAGTAATGATCTTATCCAAGTTTGTCTGACGGGACTCTCATCTCCGATGACTGGTACAATCATTATTTCTTTTCTCTTTCGGCCCACATTCAGGTTGGTTCATATCACTTTCCTATCACCTTCATTGCTGACTCAATTAATAGAAGGAGACACTTCCCCTTCAGATTTAAAAAAATGTGGACCCTTCACCCAGATATCAAAAGTAATATTTAGAAATGGTGGAGTATCCAAGTTGAGGGAACTACTATGTATAGAGTTGTTAAGAAGCTTAAAAGTGTAAAGGATAACATAAGACTCTGGAATAAATCTAGCTTTGGGAATATCTTTGAGGCTAAAGGTAAAGTCCAATAAGACCTTAAAAAAATATAGACCCAAATTCAGAAGGATGGTTTCAGTACTGTGTCCATTGCTGATGAAAATGAGACTAAAAAAAAATACCATGATATCATTGCTAAAGAGGAAACTTTCTAGAAGCAGAGATCAAGATGCATTTGGCTTAAGGAAGGAGATAGGAATACTAGATTCTTTCATATGTTGATGATCAAGCATAAAGCAGCTAATAGGATAACTAAAATAATGGTGGATAATGGGGAGTTGGTCAAGGAGGGAGAAATAAGGAATGAAGCTAAAAGGTATTTCTCGAAACTGCTCAAGAGGGATCACAGATTGGATGATGAAGCTCAAACTTCTTTCCTTCATTACATACCTTGTCTCATTGATGATCAAATGAATTTCTCCCTCTCTTCCATTCCTTCGACCTTGGAAATCAAAAATGTTATTTTTTCCTTTGATGGTAACAAAGCGCCTGGCCCGGATGGTTTCCCCATGTTCTTTTTTCAAGATTTCTGGGATATTGTTGGGAAAGATGTCTCCAATGAGGTCAAGGAATTTTTTGGGGCTAGAAATTTTTTGAAAGAAATCAATGGTACTTTCATTTCTCTCATCCCCAAAACCCAAGGTGCTAACTCTATGGACAAGTTTAGACCTATCAGTCTTTGCAATTCTTTTTATAAGATTATCTCCAAGGTTCTTACTACTAGAATTTTGTATGTCCTTCCTTCTTTGATTAATCACCAACAAAATGGTTTTGTCCCTGGAAGACAAATTAATGACTGTATTATAACTATCCATGAGAACATTCATTCTCTTGTTAGAGCTAAGAAGTAGGGTCACATCCTCAAGCTTGATCTCTCCAAATCCTATGACAGGGTTGACTGGCCTTTTCTTGTGAAGGTTCTTATGGCTTTTGGTTTCTCCACTAGAGTTATTGACCTCTTCAGCTAGCTTATCACCTCTACCTCTTTTATTGTTCTTTTCAATGGTTCCCCATCCCCCTTCTTCCAAGATTATAGAGGACTAAGGCTGGGGGATCCCATTTCCCCCATCCTCTTCATCATTATGGCAGAATGTTTTGGAAGGTCAATGGAAAATATGGTTTTGCAAGGCTCCTTTAAGGGACTCCAACCTTCTTCTGCTGACCTCATTTTCTCCCACCAACAGTTTGTTGATGATACTATTATCATGGGGGAATCTAGTATCTCTGAAGCTAAAATCTTGAAGAATACTCTTTGTAAGTTTGCCTCAGCTTCTGGTCAGCTTATTAATTGGGTCAAAAGCAAAGTTTTTTTCATCAATACTCCTGAGAGAAGACAACAGAGAATCAATAGAATCCTGGATTGTAGGATTGCTGATCTCCCTGCGACCTATCTTGGTCTCCCCATGGGCATTGCACCTCCTGATCCTTTTTGCAGCTCTCTATTGGATAAATTTCATAAAAAACTAGCTTGTTGGAAAGGAGCCCTTTTAAGTTAGGCTGGAAACCTCCAACTACTAAAATCTTCTCTTCAAAGTATACCGATTTATGCTTGAAGTCTTTTCAGGATTCTAGTTAAGTATGCTGATGTAATTGAGAAAATTCAAAGAAAATTCCTATGGTCTAGGGTTGAGGACAAGAAGAGAATGTCTCTGGTGGCTTGGGACCAGGTTTGTAGACCAAAAAGTAAAGGAGGTTTGGGCCTGAGGAGAATCCAAACCTTAAGTGAAGCTCTCTTGTCCAAACAGGTCTGGAGAATGTTCCATTCAAACACTGAATGGTGTAAAATCTGGCGAAGTAAGTACTCTCTTCTTTCCTCCTCTTTCTTCTTTTATCAATTCAAAATTTAGTATTAATGGATCCCATATATGTAATCATGCCTCTAAGTGCAAAGAAAGAATTGATAAAGGAGTGATCTGGATAGTAGGAAATGGCAGGAAAGTTAAATTCTGGGAGGACCCCTGGCTTTTTGATAAACCCTTGATTGAAATCAATGAATGGGCCCTCCATGCTCCCTCCTGTATTAGAACTTTTGGCTCCTTAGTTGTTGAGTACTAGTCTGGTAACAAATGACAAAACATTGAAAGTATCCACCCTAGCCTTTCTAAGCTCAAGATCCATTTGTCTTTGGTCTGGTTGAATAAAGAGGAAGACTCCCTTATTTGGAAACATGAAACCAAAGGTACTTTAACTATTTACTCTATGTATTGTGTCCTTTCCCCCACCCCTCCTGGTAATCCTTACTAGTTTAAAGCCTAGATTAAGGGTCTTACCCCTAAAATCATTTTTTTCTACTGGACCATCCTTCAAAATAAGATCTTGACCCTAGACAACCTAAAGGGTAGAGGCTTTGCCTTCCCTAATATATGTGCTCTGTGTCTTCAAGAGGAAGAGGCCGTGGGCCACTTGGCCATCCACTGTTCCCATTCTACCTCAGTTTGGGAAAGATTTCTTAAAAGTTTTAGCATTGATTGGGTGTTTCCTAACACTATCAGTGAACTGTTTTCCTCTTGGAATTTTCATTGGACTAACTCCTTTTTGAGATCTCTATGGCAGCTATCTCTTCCTCACATCCTATAGGGATTATGGAAAGAAAGAAATAATCATATCTTCAGATACTTATCCCTCAATCAGGATATTGTGTTCCATAAAATTCAATGGGTGATTGTGGAAAATATTGGGATCATTGAGAGTCCTTGTTTCTCGAACAACCCCCTAGAATCAAATATTTTAAGCTCATGGAATTTTAAGATTGCTGACAGTTCTGACCCCAACCAAAATAAAACACATGAAGCTAGATGGTAAACCCCCCCTCATGGTTGGTTCAAAGTTAATTTTGATGGTGTTGCAAAAGGTAACCCAGGCCCTGTAGGTTGTGGAGCTATTCTTAGAGATGACAAAGGAATCTGCAAGGAAATGGTTGTTGTCCCAATTGGGAGCCAAACAAACCATAAATATGAAGCAATGGCAGCTCTCCAAGGTATTCTCCTTCCTAAAAAATGGAATTGCCCCCTACTTATGGATTGAAAGGGACTCAAACAATATCATTAAATGTCTTAAAGGGACCTCAAAGCCCCCTCATGGTCGATCAACAATATCATTAAAGCCACTAAAGACCTTATCAGTACTTTTAAAAAAAGTCACATATCCCACATCTACCGTGAGGCCAATGGCTCTACTGACTGGGTTGCCAACGTGGCGGTTAACAAAGATGAGATGATTACATGGATGTGAGAACAAGGACTCCCTAAAAATGTCAAACTAATCATTTTAAGGACCAATATAGAAGCACTCCAAATATTTTTGATGGATAGAATAATAATGAAAAGGACTAATCGAAGTACTCTGAGTTATTATAATAATGAGAGCCTCATTTATTATAATACTTATTTCATCACTTCCCACGCTTCCTGGGTTAAATTGATAGTTCTGATAAGCTTTCTGGCTAAATCATTTTGCAAGTTTCAAAATTTGGCTCTAAACAACAAAAAAATGGGTGGTAATAGGCGGTGATACGAACCAAGCAGCTGCAAAGAATGGAAACAAAAGAAGGAGGTCTGGAGCATCCTGCAGAAGGGTGTTTTTTTGAAATTCATGGAGAGACTCCACAGATGGGATGGTACGGTTACCAATTTTTTCTGCAAAAACTAGAGAAAGGGTATGCTAAAAATGGGAGACTAGACTGTTGAAATTGATGAAGACCTTATTGCCCAAGCCATGGGCCTCAGAAGGGAAGGATTCAACTTCTATAGAGACAAGATAGTCAATAAGGAGGCCATTGACAGATATCAGGAAACCGTGAAGGAGAAAAAATGCTTGGTGAAGTTAACTAAAACTTACTACCCACCTAGGGCTTTTGTTAAACCCTAGTGGGAGGTCCTCTTTGTTTTAATGCACTACATTACATTAGATGGTAGCTTTACAAAATTTTATGGCTACCATTTTGTCTTGCTGAATCATTTTAGGCATGATGAGAAGGTTAATTTTCCTTATTTTCTGCTTTGCTCAATGAATGCCATTATTAAGGCCTACAAAGAGAACCCTATGGGGGACACTGACATGCATCAAGGCTTAATGGTCCTTATTTACGACCATCTCAAGGCCAATCAAATAGCCCACCTACAACCCTCTGTAGAGTTTGAGGAGGATGGGTCTGACTCTGCCTCTCCAGTGGATGAGGAGTCTGATAGTGACCCATCGAGTGATTCTGAGGAGAGAATGGATGTTTTGGATTATGAAATTGGAAAGAAGAGGAAACACATTAAAATAAGACCTTCTTCCTCTAAGGGTAAAAAACCTAAAGGCAGAATCCTCCAGATTAGCCTTTCCTCGGAGGAGGAGGTCTCTGAAGACTCAGAGAAGGAGAAACCTCAAGGGTCACTGAAAAGGAAAACTAAAGTTCACACCCAGACTAGAAATAAGCACAAGAGGAAGGAGGAGAATGTGAAGGATTTGGAGGTTTATAAGCAGGAAAGGACCTTGGAAGCCGAACAAAACCCAAAGAAGGTGACCACTGGCGAGGCTCGTAGGGTTGAAGACATAACTACTATTCAGGACACCCCAAAAAAGGAATAGGATATCCCTAGTAAGGTTGATCCTCCCCCTAACCCTCCTCCAGAGGGTATGCAAGGTTTCACGGATACTATGGAGTGGCTTATAACTGGTTAAAAGAAAGTTGTGGACGACAACAAAAACCTTAGCAATAGAATTTAGATTTTGGAAACCATCAACACTGGGGAAGGGAAGACCATGGCTAATTACATAGAGGACCTGAAAAATACCATTGCAAAAGTTGAAAACATAAGAGACTCCTTCAACCCTAGATTTGAGAAAATAGAGAAAGATCTGCTGGAAAGGAAAAATCTTGCTGACGCTAATGATCAAACTATCTCGGGTACTACCAATAAAGTCAGCAAAATAGAGGAGTGCCTAAAGAGTATTGTTGAACATAGTTTAAGTATCCTTAAATATTTCTGCTAGCAACACTAATACTCTCATCAGCAAACTGGACGAAGAGAAGGAGATCTTGAATATTGACCCAAACACTGAAGGTACATGGGACGCTCAAGGACCCAGAACCCGAACCAGAGGCAAAAAGAAAGAAAAGAAACCTAACAAGGACCTGGAAGATCTCAAAACTGTTGGGGCCACCTATGACCAATTGGTGAAAAAGGCGGAGGACCTGCTGAATACTATAGCTATGTAACACTTTCCTTGTTTCTTTGTTGTTTTTATCTTTTCTGTCTTTTTGGTTTGCTGGCCTTTTTGCTAGTCATTTTGTAAGCGGTTTTTAAGCACTGGACTTTTTTTGTCTTATTTTAATCTCCTTTGTTAAAGGTTTCGAGTCCTGAAAACCTATTTTTCTAAATTAATCAGAACAATTCTTGCAGTTACTTAGTTTGACAGATAAAAAATCCTTTGACGTTTTGAGTAATCTGCAAACCTAAGAAAAATCTCATCTCACCAATCATGGACATTTCAAATTCATTCTTCATATTGTTAGCAAATTCCATGCACAATTTATCTTCTCCTCCAAAATTGATATCATCAACAAATACTTCAATAATTAGAATATCATCATCAGTGATCTTATAATATAAATTACCATCAACACTGCCTTTAGTAAAACCAAGCTTCAAAAGATATTTATCCAACCTTGCATACCAAGCTCTAAGAGCTTGTTTCAATCCATATAAAGCTTTCTTCAATCTGCAAACCATATCTTTATCATCTGTCAGTGAAAATCCATCAAGTTTCTCAATGTATACTTCTTCCTCAAGTTCACCATTCAAAAATGCACATTTGACATCCATTTGATAAACCTTTTAGTTCTTATAAGCTGCATAGGCAAGATATGGTCTAACAACTTCAATTGTAGCTACAGGTGCAAATGTCTCACCATAATCAATCCCTTCCATTTGAGAATATCCTTTACAAACCAATCTATCTTTCTTTCTTACAACTTGACCATCCTCATTCAATTTATTCCTAAGGACCCATTTAGTTCCAATAACATTCTTATTTTTAGGCTGGGGAACTAAATTCCAAGTTTCATTCTTCTCTATTTGATCTAATTCATCTTCCATAGCTTTTAACCAATGTTTATCTTTACAAGCTTTAATAACAGATGTTGGTTCAATTTGAGAAATAAGAAATACCTCTTCATTTTCCAATCTTCTTCTTGTCATATCTCCCTTGTTTCTATCTCCAATGATTTGATCTTCGGAATGATTTAATCTTACATACCTTGGTGTCTTTTGAAATTTGGGTTCACTGTTCTGATCATCAGTCATAGTTGAATTTTCCAATTGTGCTGGTGTAACTGTCTCATCTTTTTGTACCGATTGAGGCTTTGTCGGTTTAGTTATGATCATTTCTACTGTCGGTTCCCTATCATATGATATAGATTGATTTTTGTACTACTCATCAATTTTCACATTAGCACTCTGCACATCTTTTTGCAATCTTTTGTTATAACATCTATATGCTTTGCTTTGAATTGAATAACCAAGAAATATCCCTTCATCACATCTAGGATCAAACTTTCCAATTGAATCATCTTTTGATATAGAATTTACTTCCAAAAATTCTGAAATATTTAACAGTAGGTGTATGTCTAAACCATAATTCATAAGGAGTCTTACTGGTTTCACCTTTGATGTGAACTCTGTTGAATGTGTAGACTATTATACTCACTGTTTCTCTCAAGTAGATGTGAGGCAATTTAGCTTCCATCATCATAGATCTTGCTGCATCCAAAATGGTTATGTTCTTTCTTTCTACTACTCCATTCTGCCGAGGAGTCAGAGGTGTAGATAATTGTCTCCTAATTCCATTTGTCTCACAGTAATTGTTAAATTCATGAGAAGTGAACTCGTTGCCTTGATCTGATCTTAGACATTTGATTTTCAATCTAGTTTCTATTTCAACCTTTGCTTTAAAGATCTTAAATTTCTCAAAGGCTTGAAACTTCTCCCTTAGAAAAGTCACCCACATCATCTTAGAATAGTCATCAATAATCAACATGAAATACCTATCACCATGAAAGCTTCTAGTCCTTGCTCGACCACATAAGTCAGTGTGAATCAAATCAAGTACATCATTAGATTTATCATGTATGCTCTTAAAATAAGTTCTAATTTTCTTTCCCAATTGACATTCCTTACATACTGGATTATGAGGCTTCATAATCTTAGGTATATCTCTAACTGCCTTAGTTGAACTGATCTTAACAATACAATCAAAATTAACATGACACAACCTCTTATGCCATAGCCAACTCTCATAAATATGAGCAATCAAACATGTCTTATTACCAGTGTTCAAGTGAAAGATATTACCTCTATTCTGAGTACTGGTTGCAATCTCCTAGCTAGCCTTGTTAATGATTTTGCATTTTCTATCTTTAAACTGAAGTTGGAAACCCTTGTCCACCAATTGACCAACACTCAAAAGATTATGCTTTAAGCCTTCTACATAATAGACATTATCAGTATTATCTTTACCATCCAAATAAATAATACCTCTACCTTTGATCATACATGCTTTGTCATCTCCAAATCTGACTTGATCACTATTGTATTCTTCCAGGGACAAATTTTTTCTCTTATCACCAGTCATATGATGTGAGCATCCACTATCAATTATTCATTCATTCTTATCTTCAACTTTTTCTACTAGGGCCTTTTCTTCATTCATGATAGCTGGTTCCGGTTCATCTTCCTTTAAAGCATAGAACACCCATTCCTTTCCATTGTTGAATCAACTAGCAGAGTCTTCTATCGGTTCATCTCCAGAGTCATCACTTACTCCTTCCTCATCCGCTATGTAGCATTGTTTACTTTTCTTGAATCTATATCTGTTCTGGTTAGGCTTAATGATTTCTTAACTTTTTCCTCAAATCTTGCATTCCTTTCAGGACATCTAGATGCAAAATGACCAATCTTATTACATGCAAAACATTTAAAAGGTTATTTTCCTTCATACTTACTTCTCGTTGGACCTTTAGGTACTCTTCTAGCGAATAAGGCTTCAAGTTTCTCAAATTCTTCATCTTCTTTCCTCATATCTTCTAATTCTTTTGCATATAATACTTTCCAATCACTTTTGCTGGTAGATGATGATGATGCATGAAAAGCAGGTTCAGACTTTACAGCTTCAAAAGATCCAAATTCTTCAAGCTCAAAAGCAGATAATTTCCCAATCAGAATGTCTTTGTTAACTGAAGAGTTTTCCATTGTTCTCAGCTCATTAATTGCATTTGCCTTCATCTTTTAAGCTAGTGGAAGGGCTCTCAAAACTTTAGAAACTATTTCATCTTCACTTAGAAATCCTCCACAACATTGAAATTTCACATAACAATCTCATTTACTCTTTCCACAAACACATCAATTCTTTCATTATCTTCCATCTTTAATTTTTCATATCTTACTCGGTAACCATCAAGTTTAGCAATTTTGACATTAGGATCACCTTCATTCATATTTTTCAATTTATCCCACATAACCTTTGCCGATGATTTATCAGTCAATCCCATGATTTGTTGATCAGTAAGTGCACACAAGAGGGCTTCTCTAACTCTGCAATCATTTTCAATATTCTTATCCAAGTTTGCAGGAGCAGGATTTCCAGATGCTGGATCATAAGGTGTGTATCCTTTCTCAGTGATCTCCCAAATATCCTTTCCAAGACATCTGAGATGAGTCTCCATTCGGTTTTTCTATATCCCATAATTTGTTCCATCAAGCTTAGGGATTTCTCTTCTAAAAATAGTTGCCAGTGGATTTGAAGTGTTAGCTACCATAGGTTCTACCTCAAATGGTTAAGCTTTTGCAAAAGAGGACCAAAGCTCTGATACAAATTGTTAGGATAACCGGTGAACAACTGAGAGAGGGGGGTGAATCAGTTTTTGATATATTATATCATTTAAATCCACTTAACAACCTTTAACCAAATTAAGTACTGGCAAAGTAGAAACATATACCAGTAAGCAATAAAACTTAACAATGAAACATATAATCAACACAATGCAACTATACCACATAACACCGTGATTTGTACGTGGAAATCCTGAAAAGGGAAAAACCATGGTGGGAAGCCTACCCACAGTCAGATGATACATCTGCAGAAAGTATGTGATACAATGAGGGGCCTGCACATGTAGGAAGGCACACTTCCTAGAGCGTACTACTCATTACAAAAGAGTCTCACTGACTACAAAGAGGCAAAAACCATCTCAAGATAAATGGACAACAATATAGAATAATGAACAGTCAAAGATAGTATCTACCATGCCTAATTACAGTCTTAGTTTAAGCTTAATATCAGAGGCATTTGACATCTTCCTTAATCCCAATTCGATCACCTATGATCAACCAAATCTCCTTTGCATATGATATTGCATTCCAAGACCACGACTCATTATTACAATGCAATCTTACATCATTTTATACCAACCCTAAGGCCTAAACCAATTAGGTCAGCCACCTAAAATATATTACAATAAGATCATTACATAAATCCATATTACAATGATATGCCATGTCAGCTTAAAACCAAAACAACAATAACCAATCCATAGAACATCCTGAAACATCCCAATAATGTGTAGAGTACACGTTAACATGATACCAGTCCATAACCTAGATAGGTACCAAACCTATTCTAGGTCCACCATGCCAAGCAATGTCTTCAAGCAGTTGAAGCACAATCAAAGAACATCTTCAACATCCTGAAATTCATCTAGAAGACGCACCAACACCACTTATGCATCCTGTCAATATTCCTCGGTGAAAGCTCTACCAGTTAAACCTTAAACCAATGTTGGTAAGAGTGTATGATGGCATTTGATTACCAAGTAAATACCAACTGACCAAAACATGTTGAAGGAACATGTAACACATAAAATCAAACATACTTCACTGATCTAAACATGTTGGAAGTGTTCAACAGATAGTCTCTTCTATCAGTAACACTAGTTTTTCTACTGGTAACCAAAACATGTCTGCCGGTAACTAACCATAACAACTAGTGTTGACATCAATGACAAAACATCAATGCAACACATAATCAATTCATTCATAATGCCAACATTCTCCCCCTTTGGCATTGATGGCAACACTAGATGTGAAAAACATTTAAGTACCAAGAAATGCCAAACAAGTCTCCCCCTATGGAAGACAACCAACAATCCCCTGAATATCAATAATTCTCCCCCTATGAATGATATCTCTGTAAGGTTCTAAATTTATTTTTCACATCACTATCTCTCCCCCTTTGACATCAATGCCATAAATCTGACAAAAATATCAAAGCAAGAATATAAACCTCTGAATCTCAAAGCTGACTACTCCCCCTGAGTAGTAGCACCACTCATCAGTCTTGAAATGAATAATATCTTTGATAATGCATGTCAAACTTATGATAATCTGCATCAATCAAGTCTCTGTTGGAGGGGCAAAAACCCCTAACTTGTCTCTCAAATACTCAAATGATTCCTTAGATAGTAGTTTAGTGAATATATCTGCAATTTGTTCTTTAGTGTTCACATAAACCAATTTGACTTCCTTTCCTTCTACCTTGTCCTTCAGAAAGTTATGCTTTATTGATATATGCTTAGTCTTAGAGTGAAATACTAGATTTTTGGACATGTCAATAGTTGCGGAGTTATCATAGTAGATAACTACCGGTTCAATACAATTTACCCTGATATCCTTCAACATTTGCTTCATCCACAAGAATTGAGTGCAATTAGTTGTTGCTGCAACATATTCAACTTCTGCAATAGATAAAGAAATGCATGATTGTTTTTTGCTGATCCATGAAACCAGTTTCTTTCCAAGAAAGAAAGCTCCATCAGAAGTGCTCTTCCTGTCATTAGTATCTCCTGCCCAATATGATTTAGTATATGCACATAAAGTGAAATCATCATTTTTAGAATACCATAAACCATATTCTGTTGTTCCTTGCAAATACCAGAATATTCTTTTTACTGCACATTCATGATTTTCTTTGGGATTACTTTGATATCTTGAAACAATACTTACTACATTCATAATATCTGGTCTAGTCTGAGTTAAATATAACAGACCACCAATCATAGACTTATACCTTGTCAGATGTACTGATGTAGAAGTATCCTTGATAGATAATTTCTCACATGTCACCATAGGAGTACTTACCAGTTTGGAATTACCCATACCAAACTTCTTCAATATTTCTCTCAGATACTTTGTTCGATAGATAAAAATGCCTTTGTCATTTTGAGTAATCTGCAAACCTAAGAAAAATCTCATCTCACCAATCAGGGACATTTCAAATTCATTCTTCATATTGTTAGCGAATTCCATGCACAATTTATCTTCTCCTCCAAAAATGATATCATCAACAAATACTTCAATAATCATAATATCATCAGCAATGATCTTATAATATAAATTACTATCAACACTCTCTTTAGTAAAACCAAGCTTCAAAAGATATTTATCCAATCTTGCATACCAAACTCTAGGAGCTTGTTTCAGTCCATATAAAGCTTTCTTCAATCTGCAAACCATATCTTTATCATCTGTCAGTGAAAATCCATCAGGTTTCTCAATGTATACTTTTTCCTCAAGTTCACCATTCAAAAATGCACATTTGACATCCATTTGATAAACCTTATAGTTCTTATAAGCTGCATAGGCAGGAAATAGTCTAACAACTTCAATTATAGCTATAGGTGCAAATGTCTCACCATAATCAATTCTTTCCATTTGAGAATATCCTTTACAAACCAATCTAGCTTTTCTTCTTACAACTTGACCATCCTCAATCAGTTTATTCCTAAAAACCCATTTAGTTCCAATAACATTCTTATTTTTAGGCTGGGGATCTAAAGTCCAAGTTTCATTCTTCTCTATCTGATCTAATTCATCTTCCATATCTTTTAACCAATGTTTATCTTTACAAGCTTCAATAACAGATTTTGGTTCAATTTGAGAAATAAGACATACCTCTTCATTTGCCAATCTTCTTCTTGTCATAACTCCCTTGTTTCTATCTCCAATGATTCGATCTTTGGAATGATTTAATCTTACATACCTTGGTGTCTTATGAACTTTAGGTTCACTATTCTCATCATCAATAACAGTTGAATTTTTTGATTGTGTCGGTGTAACTATCTCAGTTTCCTGTACCGGATAAGATCATCATATTCTAGATGGATTTTTGAGACTTGAACAAAGCATGTCCAAAGGATGATTTTCCTTTGCCTAATATAGATATCATTGTAGACTTAACAAAAGTTATGTTATCTTTGATGGATAGCTTTTCTAGTTAGAATCAGATAAGAATTTCCCTAGAGGACCAAGACAAGACGACATTTACTTTGTCCATGGGGGACCTACTGTTGGAATGTCATGCCATTTGGATTGAAAAATGCGGGAGCTACATATCAGAGAGCAATGACAACAATATTCCATGATATGATGCACACATTTATGGAAGATTATGTTGATGATATTCTGGGAAAATCATATACTAGAGATGGGCATCTTAGCATTTTGCAAAAGTTTTTATTGGATGGAGAAGTTTAATGTACAATTGAATCCTAAAAAGTGTGTTTTTGGAGTGACATCTAGTAAACTACTGGGATACATTGTGTCATAAAATGGAATAGAAGTAGATCCTAAGAAAGTGAAAGCTATTATGAAGATGCCACCTCCCAAAAATATTAGTTAGTTGCACTCTTTACAAGGAAAATTGCAATCCATCCAAAAATTTATTTCACAACTAGCTGATAAATGTCATCCTTTCTCACATCTCTTGCACAAAAATGTACCTTTCAAGTGGGATGACAAGTGTGAAGAAGCTTTTTAGATGCTAAAAGAATATTTGATTAATCCACCTATTCTCATGCCACCAATTGAAGGGAAACCCCTCTTACTTTACATATCAGCTACTCAAGCATCTATTGGTGCTCTTCTAGCTCAAGAAGATCACGAGGGGAAGAAAAGAGTAATCTATTATATTAGTCGAACTCTTGTTGGCTATGAAATAAACTACAATGAAATTGAGCGAGCATGTTTGGGTGTAATTTTTGCATCCCAAAAATTTTGCCACTATATGTTAACTCATACTATAAAGTTAGTAGCCAAGATAGATCTTTTAAAGTATTTGGTTAGTAAGGAAGACTTGACAGAGAGATTAGAAAAATGGGTGCTCATGCTTAGTGAGTTTGGCATACAATATGTAGATCAGAAATCTATCAAAGGACAAGTGATTGTAGATCAGTTAGCAAAGGCACCTTTATCAGATTTTCAACCAATATGTTTAGAATTTCTAGATGCTTTGATTTTAACTGTCATTGAAAATACATGGAAATTATATTTTGATGGATCATATCCTCAGCATGGATCAGGAGCTGGGATATTATTCATCATGCCACAAGGAGATACCATACCTAAATAATATCGATTAATGTTTCCTTATACAAACAATATGGCTGAGTATGAAGCATTAGTGTTTGGAATAAAGATGGAAGTGGAGTGGAAGATAACAAACCTCAATGTTTATGGAGACTCTCAATTGGTTATTAATCAAGTGAATGATGACTATCAGAAAAAGGATGAAAATTTAAAGCCATATAAACGTATGGTAGATAACTTTAAAAAGTATTTTATCTCTATTCACTTTGAACAAGTGCCTCGGTTAGAAAATAAACCAGTTGACGCTATGGCAGCCATTGCTTCCTTGTTGGAGATGCCTAAAAAAAATCAGTGATATGATTTTTTAGTGGAATAATTATATACTCCTTCATATGAAGACCCACAATCCCAAATTATATGTCATTTGGTTGGACCCGATTCTCCCATATATGTCGACATATATACCTATCTAAAATCCAATGCCCTGTCACCTAATCTATCCAATAACCAAAAATGGACCTTTATCCGCAAAGTCTCTCGTTACACCCTTATAGCTAACACTTTATATCAACGAGGTCTTGATGGTTGTCTTCTTAGATGTTTGGAGCATGACGAATATCAAACCGCCTTGCGAGAAGTTCATGAAGGCATCTGTGGAACTCACTCTAGTGGTTTGACTTTAGCTAAGAAACTCATTCGTACGGGATATTATTGGCTGACAATGGAGACAAATTCATATCAGTTTGTGAGAAAATGCAAGAAATGTCAGTGACATGCATCGGCACAATAATTGCAACCTTTGGCAACTCCATTACCCTTTTGTCAATGGGGACTTGACCTCATGGGTAAGATCCATCCACCATCCTCTAATAGCCATAAATTCATCATCACTGCTATGGAATACTTTACCAAATGGATCGAACTTGTGCCCCTTACTAATATCAATGGTAAACGAACCGCTTCACTCATTTTGAATTATATTACCTACCATTATGGTATTCCTAAAACCACTATCACTGATAATGGTAGACCTTTTAAAACCAAGATGTTCAAGAGCTCTGTAGAAAATATCATATCCAACACCATTTTTCAACACCTTATTACCCGCAGGGCAATGGCTAGGCTGAGGCCTCAAACAAAACCATTTTGAAAATTTTAAAGAAAATGGTCAATGAAGTTGGTCATGACTGGCATATACATTTAAATCCTTCTTTATGGGCCTATAGAACTAGTATTCATGCACCCACTAGCGCAACGTCTTATTCCCTACTTTATGGATCTGAAGCTCTCTTATCCATTAAGGTTGAGTTTCCATCACTGTGAGTTTCATTGAAGGGATTGATACTAGATGATGATTACCGTGTATCCAGAATGCAAGAATTAGAACTATTAGATGAGAGGAGACAAAAAGCATTTGATCATTTGAAGGCTTACCAATAGCAAATGTCAAGAAGTTATAACCATAAAGTTAAGCCTCATGTTTTCCAAGTGGGTGATCTTGTGCTTAAGGAGAATCCTTGTAATCAACAAGATAGAGAAAATAATGGAAAGTTCAAACCCAATTGGTTGGGTCCCTTTGTTGTTATAGCGGCATACGGATCAAGAGCTTATCAACTCTCTATACTTAAAGGTGAACTATTGGATGATCCCATCAACAGTATACATCTTCGTAATTTTTATACTTAAGAAATTCAAAAACCCTAATGCAAGGGCTAGAAATACAAAAAAATAAAAAAAAGCAAAATAAATAAAAAATAAATAAAAAATCAACAAAAATACAAAAAAATTAAAAATTACTATAAAAAGTGCAATAAAAGCAAGTAGTGAAAACGTGGCAACAGGCGATGCTTGTGACAAGCCAACCTTTTCATCTATTTTGATTTTAAATATTCTTTATTCATAACCATCGTATATAGCCATAATAAATGCCTTTAGCTACAATTTGTCCATCACATATCACACCTACACCCTATCATGGCTTGTGAGCTTGTCTTTCATATGCCTATAATCATAATCACTTCATTCATAATAAAATTTTCACCCTCTTTTCATTGCGCACCTATCCATTTTTCTTCTATTCCTAATAAAGCAATTCATTCTTATATTGGGGGCAATTCCTCGACCTTCTTACCGAATGGGATCTTTGAGTGCCACATTTTAGAGGATAACAATTTGGACTTTGATGAATGGATAACAAGTCGCAAGACAACATGTATTATAAAAATTATCAATAAATGAATCATTGGATGATGAGTGTCAAAAAATCATGAAACATCAATTACAACGATCAAACCTAACATTGACAATCTACAAATCACAACAAACAATTGAATGGGGTGGTTATATTTGTTTTGACATGAAAAAATGCTTTTGGCATAAATGATTCGATGTTTCTATCTTGATTTTTGTTGATCATGCTTCCTATGCTACTCTGAGATGTCTAGGACTAGAGGGGCTATAAAGGGGCATGGTTATTTTTCTTTGTTTGTTTCTTTTGGATTATTCTTTAGTAATGTGTGCACTTGTCTAAGGACATGATTGGCAAAAGATCATTGAGGACGTTCTGAGTTATGCATGAAAGAGGATAATCTTTGTCTATTTCTGCAAGGTGGGTCATCTTGGTTTCATTATACCTAGATGCTTGTATTAACTTGCTAAATTAAAATCCATGTAAGAAATACTTGGGTCATCCTGGTGTAATTATACCTAGGTGCTTGTATTATCTTACAACATTTTAAAAGATCAATGATGAGATAAAGCACTGCTATAATGTGTTGAAAAGATGTCAAATCATTCAAGTAGGTTTTGCATTTTGCATTATTCATATAGGTGTTGCAATTCATTTTATTTAGGCCATTCATAAAGATCAACGATTGTTAAGAGTCATGATTGAGTATACTGGGATAAACAAAAAAAATTGCATTCATTTTAGTGTATTTAGATTCATTACATTTATCACTTAGAGTCTTTTAGGTTCATTCATTTATCACATCATTATAAGCATTTCATAAATACATCATCAATAAAACCATATTACATCACATATGTATATATCTACATTTCATAATATACCATCATCATGTAGTAAATCAAATCACATATGCATCATTAACATTATAAGCATTTCATCAATAAAATATGAAAAATAACATGTAAGAATGATGCATCCACCATAACTGTGCATGATAGGAAACATTTCTAAATCACCACATATAACATCATCATAATTTTGCATATAGAATCATCATCATATGGAATAACATAATATCATCAACATCATAAACATAGATCATGAGAAGTAAAAGCATATAGGTCATCAAAGATCATCCTCATAATAAGCATGTAAGACAAATAGAAACCACATATAGAGTCCATGAAAGTTAGTTTGCATATCATAATCATAAAATGTCCAAGTATACAATGATATCTGAATCTAAAAAAGTGTACAAGTCCCAAATGATATAAAAAGGTATAAAATCAAGTCTCAATACATCAAGTTGCACTACCACCAGAGGTTGTGGGTCTTTGAGCTCTAGTCCCTACTCCACCAGATGATCCTACCCCTGGACCTGAATCTCTGTGAGGTGGCCCCATGACACCACCACTCTCTATCTGAGCTCATCTAGATGGTCCCTGAGAAGTCGATACATAACTACCTTCTCTTTGACTAGGAGGAATCACGCTCTCATATAAACCACGCCAGTGAGCTACCTCCTTCCCAATGCAAACCATCTCTCTAATAGTATCCCCATGCACCCCCTGTGTCCCAACCTACTCCACAACCTCTAACATGCTCTCAGCATGCCTATATCTCTCAATGGAACTATCTCTCTTGAGCATCAAGGCATGCATTTGAATCTGTAGCTGATCAACATGTGCCTATAGCTGACCAATCTAAGCTCTTAGAGTATCCCTATAATCTTGTGGTTGTTGTGCCTTTTCCTATTGTACTTGTGGTTTTAGTATAGGTTGTTGTGCCTCTCCTCCTCTAACAATCCCCCTCCTAATCAAGGGCACATCGCCCTCTGAATCATAACCTCCATATCCACCAATACCTCCAATATCCTATATAATACCCTCTGTGCCTCGGCATGTATCTCTACCTCTGCCTTGGCCTGCATCATCACCCCTCCCTCTATCTCCTTGGCCCTTTATATCACCTACATCTCGACCCCCATCTCTCCCACCTCTTCCATGAGCCATAGGAAGTCCTCTAACTCCATCTCCAAAAGGTCTACCCCATACTCAAGCTCTACCTCCTCTCGAACCTCCTCTTCTACCTCCTCTCTTGTCATCTCCTCCCTCTCCATCTCCACCTTGACCACCCCAATGTCTTCTCCTCCTCAGTCATCACTCTCCACCATCATCATCATCAAAATCACCTGAACTGGGTGGTGGCTCTATAGGATCAGTCAGTCTAGGAAAAGGATTCTCTATGAAATACCAAGCATACTCCTCTGTCATACCAACATCTAATATTTGTGGTCATAGATCATATGCAGTATGAGGCATGGAAATAAACTCTGCATAGGCAACATCAAAAGACAATGATGGTCCCCACTCTGATCTGTCCTTGAATGTCCGAGCATACAAGGAAACTCCCTGTGGCATACCTTGAATCCTCCCAAACTTTCTGTAAATGCAGTCGATCAACTACCGCTCAATGATATAAGGGATCCTACCGATGAGGTATCGGTTGTGATAAATCACTAGAAGTACTATGGAATCATCCAACCATGGCTCATGGCTCACAAGTGACATATGGTTGCCACACAACAGTATCCATAGTATCCAACATATATCTCCAATACTCAAGCTTACCTAGCTTGGTTTGGGTGACAACACCTCGATACAAGTAAATGTATGGTTGTCCATCTCCTTGGACCCGATTATGAATAGGTCATGTGATAGCTATGTGCTCCTAACACCATATCTGTAACAGTGTAACCCCTGAAGCCAATCTAGCAGTGCCATCATAGACCACCTAATGCATGTAAATCATGGTACAAATGTGATAACATACAAACCCCCCAAGCATATCGTGTCCTATGTTGCATCATCTGTAGTAGAATACGACCCCAACCAACTGAAAGACCATGAGATCTCCTGTCAGGATAGATAAATCCTCCAATCAAACTAGCCAATATAGAAGGTAGAGGCTCATAGTACATCAGCATATCCTCCCATTGAACCTCAGAACCATCAATTCTCTCATCACTGAAAAATTGTCCTTAAAGTTGTTGTCCCACCCATCTCACGATGATCATACTAGATGAGCTCACCCGTAATAGGGATGTAGAGAATCCTATATACATCCTCTAAGGTCACACTGATATCTCCAGTAGGAAGGTGAAAAGAGTTGTGGTCACTATGCCACCTCTCTATGAGTGTTGTCAATAAACCCTTGTTTGTCATGATCTTAGGCATATACAAGTGTTGTCTCAATCCAAAAGCATCTATGTGCCTAATCGTTGTAGTGCCTAAATCGAGTATCAAATGTCTCATGAAAGGAAATCTCTCCCGACACTGGAGGACATCCAAATTCTCCTGGAACAACACACATTTTTATCTAAGTCAGTTATCTATCAATCAATCAAACTATCAATGGCAAACAGTTGCCTAGCCTATCAGCTCTTCATCAGAGACTAAATCGGTCTCTTTGAGAAAATATCAAACAAAAAAATCATTCATCATGATTTTAATCAAATTCAATCATTCAACAAACTGTCTTGATAGAAAAAGCACTAAATTTATCAATGATGGCACTAACAAATATAACATATGCTCTACAACATGTGAAAGCGCTACAATAAGCAATAAAAGTACTAAAACAATTAACATATGTGCTGAAAAATATGGATGCACAAAAACATTTTGCAAATGCACTATAAGAAAAGACGATGGCGCTAAACTATACATTTTCTCTAAACAATCAAACAAATGCGGGAAAACAAATGACAAATGTGTAAAAAGAATAAAAGCGTGAAAACATTAGACATATGCGTGAATACATTTTGTAAATGCGTGAAAAAGATAAAAGAACTAGAACTAACACTATATGTGCGATAGAATTCCTTAAATGTGCTAAAACAAAATTAAAAAAAGGAAAATTTAAATTAAATTTACGATTTTATGAAAAATGACCTAAAAAATTATCAAAAAAAATCACAAAGCAAGGATTTTAGATACTTACCGGTGGCCCATAATCAAGTGGTCTTTGGAATCTCCTGATGTGCTCAAACCGGTGCTTGTGAAGTGGGACAACCATCCTGGCAACTGGAAACACTCTACAAGTCTCCAAATAGGATCTCCAAAATTCAAAAGCTCCAAGTGTGCAAATGAGGTGGAGATGGGCCCAAGTTACCTTTTATAGCCAAATTTTGACCTAATGGAGGAAAATTAATTTTCATAAAGTGAGGGGCATTTTAATTTTAAATTCTCACAAATTAATTGAGCACTTTTATGGATTTCATGAGATTGATTGCTCATACAAATTTATCCAATTTTTTCGCAAATCAACTTCTCGAGGGGGCATATACCATCGAAAATTTTATTAATGTCAGGGACAAAACTGAGACTTGATTTTAATTCTAATTTTTCTTTGAAACATTGTTGTTCCAACATTGTCTCAAAGAGGGGGAAAATATATACATTCAAAAATGGCTATGATATATTAGATAAATATTTATTATTTATTTAATAACTATTCTTCTATTAAATAAATAGATTGAAAAGTTTATTTATTTAATTCATTATCCTTTTCTTCTATTTTTCAACTAATTAATTAAATATTTGCTATTTAATTAATTAATCCTTCATTATTCTTCTAAGAGTCTTCTTTGATTAAATAATTTAAAATTATTTAATTATTTGCCTTTTCCAACTCACTTTCTCCCACATCAACTTATCTTATGTGGCTAAATAAATTAATTTCTCTTATTTATTAAATTAGCCATATTTAATTCCTAACTTTTATTTCCTAGTCAAGAAGAGAAACACACTTAGTTGTCCTCTTACTCCCTATATTCTCTCCACTAATCCTACATCTTTGGAGGAGGTTGTGTCCACCTCATCTCCAACTATCTTATATTCTTGGAGTTCCTAACTTTGGTCAACTCTAGCAAGCTTCCACTTGTTGATCTTTGCCACATGGGATTTTGCTTATGAAAAATCAATAAAAGAAGCATTTCTCCAACAATTTGAATCTAATCATAATCTTGCACTCCAGTTATCTTTACATCAAAAAAAGATAGTTAAATTTAGTATATTTAAATAATTAAAAAATTTAATTTAATGATTTAGGGAAATTATTAAAGTTAAATTACTTTTTAATTTTTTAATTGTTAATAAAAATTAAATATATACGAGAGAAATTTAATTAAATGTTTTTATATTTCTCAATGTACTTTATATAGATTAAACTTAAGGTATATAATGTAATAATAATTATAGTCTTAATAGATTAATAGAAATATAATAATATAAGAATATCTTAATAATAATTTAATATTAATTACAATATTGTAATATAATAATAAATATAATATTAATTACAACATTATAATATAATAATAATTTAATATTAATTACAATAACATAATATAATCATTTATTTTAAGTGGAATAATGAACAAATATGATATATTTCAACATACTTTACCTATATTCCTCTAAAATGGGTATGATAGTATTATTTTAGTAGAATAGTGCGAAATTAAATTATCATTTTTAAATATTTTTTAATTTTCTTTTTGAAACTTAAAAAAATAGAATGTCCTTATAATCATCATCAATTGAATTAAACAATTCATCATTATCTCCTTATCACCTGGAAATGACAATTCTTTTATTTTTTAACTCAGAGCCCTAATCTAATCCCCATCTTTCATTTGATTAACGTTTTCATACAATCACATTTATACAAATTGCATTGATGTTGAGGCATCTCAGATTAGAATTTTAATTTAATTTTTATATTCTTCTTTCTATATATATATCCTTACAATTGGAGTTGGGTTAAACTTGTATACTCGATATACATTGAACTAAGGAAAAATGAATATCAAGGGGTAAAAGTACAAACCTGTGTCCCACTTTTATAAAGGAAAAGACTAACATACACTAAAATTGTTCAACTTAAACAACACAAAAGTGGCATTTCTATTTCATATTTGAAGATGATGTAAACTGATGAAATATGTAAAACTAGATGAATTTTATGCCTATTATTTAAAAAAAAAGAAATTGAACCAAATTTGTTTTTTTTATTTTATTTTAAAAGTCCATTTTTTAATTGCTGAAAAATACTACAAATCAGGGGTTTCACCTCCCACCAAAAAACTATATGTAAATAATCTTGTTTTTCTCTGATTTTGAAATATGTTTTAGACAACATGCATAGCCAATGGAGAAAAAAAGAAAGATTTGTTTTTGATGTATATTTTCACTATTATAACAATTCAAAGTCGAACTTAGCCGAAATCGACAGTTTTCGTCTCCCACCATATTTCCCCTATCAAATCTATACCAATCCCATAACAAATTATATATTCTTGAAGAGGACTCTATCCTCTAGTGTTATATATAATTTTTAATTTTTTCTGATATGATTTACTATTTTTTTTGTTTTTCTGAACTAGAGTCTTCTTGAATGTTAGTATACCTACTCGCAATATTTTGTAATTTTATTATACTAATTCTAATAGAAGTACTATAAAAATTATATGACAATATTCCTGACTCCGAGCTCTACAAAAGGGTATTTTTAGTTTTCTCAGATTGTTTATTTTTTAATGAGAAATTCATTGCATAAGTTGAAAGTTCATAAAAAAAGTGTATTTTTTTATGAGTAGGCAGCCACTTGGCTTGCCACATAGGAGGACTTGGCCGAGTAGGACTCAGTTGAGTCCCCTGAGGGGGGGGATGCCCCATGAGCAGTCGCATGGGTGAGAAACTACTCACCTTAGGCTCATATTTATTTGAGGTCATTTTTTTTTTTTAAATACAAAAAACAAAAAACAATATATTTTAATTGTTTTAAATCAAGTTTTATTGAAGTTGAAGGAGTACAAAAGTGATTTTTTTTTGGAGGTGATTTTTTTTTTCTTAAGGAGTATTGAAGCGATTTTCGGAGAGCAAATTTCAGTAATTTGTGTAATGGGGAATAAAAGGAATAGAGCAAAAAAGTATGAGCGTATAAGGGATGACACAATGAAAGGCCATACAAAACATAATCAAGAGCAACCTATTGATGTTGAAGAAGATCATGTTGATGTTGAATAAGATGCAACTCAAGTATGGGAATAAATTGGTAGTAGTCAAGGGACAAATATTTCTTCTGTCATGAGAAATTTGATGGAGATGATGAGGATTCTCTTTTCAGTCAAATTTCATCTAAACACATGGTACCTGAAAGCACAATTAAATTGCATTGCAAAAACATGTGGGAGGAATATTTTGAAAAGAAATTTGTGGTTGGGAGACCACAACTATTTGCCAAGTTATTCAGGAAAAGAGAAATGACTCTTGTTTTGGAGTTGTTGGGTGTTGATAATAGGAAAAGCTCAGGAGGTCATGTAAAAGAAACAATAGTTGAAAATTTGCAAGATGCATTGAACCTTATTAATACCACAAGTCGAGGAGTTGATTCAAGTGTTGCATGTAGAGTGTTGGTGACTACGATTTCTAGTAAGAGGTTGTCACATAAAAGATAAGTTAAAGCAATTTCTGAATTACTGTTCAAAGATATATTAGGAGGAGAAATATGTTAGATGAAAACATTGAAATGAATTGGGTAAATATTTGTAGACATCCTCAAAAAGACAGAATTTCTGAAGATGTAAGAAGAGTGGTCATTGAATATTGGACCAGCCACTCCTGTGTTTCTTCTAATAGAAGGGACACTATACAGATGAAAGATGAAGAGACCGGTATGAAGATTTCACATCCTAAACATTTTGTAGATACAACACATAGTGAACTATTTGAAGCATTCAAGGAAGAATTTTTCATATGTGAAAATATGTCAGGGAATATTTGAGAGGTTTCACCCTTTCTTTGTACGCATAAATAAGGTACATGAAACTTGTTGCTGTCAAAATCATGTTGAGTTTCATCTATAATTAGAGTCATATAAAAAAGATATGGCAGTACTTAACCCAGACATGGTCATCCCTAGAAGTACATCACAATTTGTGAAATCAATTTTATGTGATAAATCTAAAGATTTAGATGACTTCAATGTAAGATTTAGATGACTTCAATGTATAGTATATAAAAAGTACATGCATTGATTGTGGAGATTTCCAAAAATTTCCATTACAAATTAAGAATGTTGATGTTTCAATGCCAGTTTTGTGGAAGAGATTTCAATATGAGACATATCGAACTAAGACAGGAGATGAATCCAAAAAAATTGCATTGAAGGAGAGTGAATTGCCCTACCTTGATTTTATGAGTAGATTTCGTACTATGATTTATCCACATATCCAACATTGTCATGGAAGCTAAACAATTTCATGATTCCAAAAATTATTTTCCACCTGGTTGTATTCTTTCAATTGTAGATTTCTCTGAGAACTATACATTTGCCCCTCAATCGCCGATTCAATCTCAATATCATCATTCTAATCAAGTTGCAATATTTGTGCAAGTGACCTATATACACACACAATTTGATCTGGATGGGGTAGAAAACTATACTGATTTAAATAAACGCATTATCATCAAGGAGGTTCATTTCTATATCAGCGATGATAAGGTTCATGATAGGAGCTATGTAGCTCATTGTTTTGTATTATTTTGAAGATCTTGTGAATCATGGGATAAATGTTTCACAACATTGGATTTGGCTGGATGGTTGTGCAGGTGAGTACATAAGTTTCAATTCATTTTCATTTATATGTAAATTTGTGTTTGATTTCAATTTAATAAATTTTATTTTAAATGTTCAATTGTACATGTACATGACATACAACTTTATGGAGCGGGACAATTTAAATCTGCAAAAGCCTTTAATTGGCTATCCATGCAACATGCTAGACACAATGTTAAGTTTCTATGGAACTTCTTTGAAAATGGACATGGAAAAGGAGAGCACAATGGAGCAGGAGCATGTGTGAAGCATGCACTTCACCAACACGAACTTGCAGGTACTATTAATTTTGTTTTCAATTTGTTTGTATCTATTTCTTAATATAATTTCATTTAAAAAGAAGTGCACATAACAACATCTCTAAGTTCTTTTATGTAGGTAATAACATAGAGAATTCAAACAAAATTGTTGAATGGTGTCAAAGTCATTTTGCTAGTCGGGACACGCCATACAACAAACATTATTTTTGGGAAGTGAAAGGTAAAATATTTTTGTTCTCAAGAATTCTTAAAAAATTTCATTAGTCGCATTTCACTTTTATCCTAAAGTTATTGATCTAAAAATGTACAAATTTCATTTCATATTTGTAATAGGTATTGATCGATCTAATCCTTACAATTGTCAAACAATTGTTGGTATTATAATTTTACATCAAGTGATGACTATAGGACACCACAAGCCTCCATTGATTCAAGTAAGAGAAAAATCATGTTTTTGTGCTAACTGTGTTGAGGACAATCCAATGAGTCAATGTGAGAAAATTATATTTCAAATGGATATGTCTCACAATGGGATATGAAAGAGTTAATCAGAATGCCTCCTTATGAAGATGATGAAAATGACATAGACATTCATGATCCTATATATTCAGTTGATTATGAACGTGTTTTTGATTTAGTCGTTACAAGTGCGTGTGTGTATACATGTTCTTTTATTTAGTTTTAATTTAGATCACAGTGATGTTAAAATTTTATCTATGTCTTACTTTTGTTTTAAATTTATATGGTGTCATCTGGATGTACATACATAAGTGATATTTTTGTTGTGGTTATGGATCCTAACAATGTGGAAGGTGTGGATTATTATCTACTAAGATGCATGAAAACAAAATTCAAATTGCCAGAAGTTATTGTAGACAGTGATGGACAGTCATATTCAACTGGTTCAATTGTTATAGAAGGCACCTATTATCAGAAAACTAAGATAGACAAAAAAGGTGTTCAATTTATTGAATACATGCCTGGAAAAATAGTTCTACATTACAGTCACTTGGTTATAGAGACAAAGCTGCAATTTGAGACATTGCCAAAAAAAGGACGTGGCAACCAAAAGTGGAGGTTACCTTTTGAAGAACATGAAATTTTTTTGGAGATAAGAAAAGATAGAGAGGATCAAGACTATATGTATCAGGATCTAACTTAGGCTATTTAACTTGTTTTGTAGCTCATACTTTAATATTTGAACTAGAGTTTGAACTCATGTTTAATTTGAACTAGGACTGGATATATATATATATATATATATATATATATATATATATATATATATATATATATATATATATATATATATATATATATATATATATATATATATATATATATGGACCATATTAAAACTTAGAGATGATTTTTTAATATTGGATCATATCTAGTTTTGTTCTTTTGACATGGTGATCAATGATTATCATATATTGTTATGCATGCTTGGTTGAAATGCTTTTATGTGTGATTTTATGTATTCTTCAATTACATGTACATGCTTTTACATGTTATTGCGCTTTGGACATCCCCTTAAGATATCATCTTTGGACATCCCCTTAGGACATCCCCTTTGGACATCCCCTTAAGACATCCTAATAGGTCCTAACTTTAGATCCCCTTATGTTAAGTATGCTAAATTATATAAATTGATATGAAAGCTTGGTTGAAAAGATTTTAAATGTATTATTTTATGCTATACATCCCCTTAAGACATCCTCTTTGGTCATCCTCTTAAGACATCCTCTTTGGACATCCCCTTAAGACATCCTAATAGGTCCTAATTTTAGATCCCCTTATGTTAAGTATGCTTAATTATATAAATTGTTATCCATGCTTGGTTGAAAATATTTTATATGTATTCTTTTATGTTATACATACCCTTAAGACATCCTCTTTGGCCATCCCCTTAAGACATCCTAATAGGTCCTAACTTTAGATCCCCTTATGTTAAGTACACATGCTAAATTATATATACATTTTTATTTGATTTTTCATGAGTTCACACACATGTAAATTCCTTTATTTGTTACATTAGATTGTTAGTGATTATTTATATTACTTGAATTAGATTATTAGTAATTATTTATATTGCTTGATTAAGAAATTATGTACATATTTTTTCTAGTTTTAAACTCAAGACTTTTTCTTGATTAAGAATAAGGCACTAGTCATAATTACATTATTCATATTTACTAGTGATTATTTATATTACTTGATTTAGAAACTACATTTTGATTTTCATTGACATTTCAAGAATGTTAAGTATTGGATCTGTTAGAGTTATCATGTGGTGGATAATAATTATTTACCTAATTATTAGTCTATTATACCCTACGCTTACGCTAAACTTAGGTATTTAATAATTATTCTAATTATTAAATACACTTTATCCCTTTAGGGTTTCTTTAGGGTTGCACAATCTCCTTTTATAAGGATTGTATTGTACTTTTTCATTCATTCCCTCTCTGAATGATAATCTTTTTCTTCAGAGCCATTATTGTTTTTTTTGCCTCCATTCTTCTCTTGTTACAGGTATTTTGCTTGTAGGTGTTCTTGGGATCTCTGAAGTTGTATTTCTAAACTTCTTCATGGTATAAGAGCCTACATTTGCTGCTACTTGTTCTTGATTTTTTAGAAGATTTTTTGAGGCTACGGTTTCAAGTTTTTCAGAACTTTTTATTTGGATCTGGGGCACTTCTTTGTTTTTGGGCATTTTGGGCTCAAACGGACCTCATCGTTGAGCTCAAGACACCCAACCCCCCCCATTTTTATATAAAATTTGTCCAATTTGGACAACTTTAGCTCTGGAATACTTTTTTGGGTTATTTGCCCTTTTTTGGGCACAAATTTTGAGAAAAAAATTAGCAGTTTAACGGCATAAACATGCCGAATACAACAAAAATTGTAAAAAAAAAGGGGTTTCATCTTTTTTTACAAAAAAAAAGAGCACAAACAAGAGGGGGGACCGACAGTCTTTGCAGGTTCGTATGACCCGCAATAGGCCATGGATCCTGCTCTTCGACCTCCCGTGCCTCGGGTCCACCGCCGCCCTTGCCATCGTGACGACCCCTATCGGTCGGCCTTGTCTTTCGGTCACCACCATTGCTCCGGCCCCTGCCCCAACCTTGTCTTCTGGCCACCATCGCCGCTCCGGCCCCCGCCATGCAACCGCTCGCCTCCTAGCCGCTACCTCCTGCTTGCCACCTCCCAGCCACCGCCTTCTAGCTGTCGTTGCCTAGGTCCCCAACCCATCAGATTTTTTTTCTGACCAGGGCCCTTTTTGGCAGGGGCGATTTTTTCCGACAGGGTGATTTTTTCCGGCAAGGAGATTTTTTTGGTCGATGGGGAAATTTTTTTTTGGCATATTCTGTTGATGTCGACGATATAGACAACATATTGGCCCCTGTGACCCTCTTTGTGCCCTAAAAGAGGGGTTTTTTTTTCTTTTGGCCATAACTTAGGCATACAATATTATTTTTTGGCAAATGAGATATCATTGGAAAGTTTGTTTTGTCTACTTTCCAAATTTGTGGTTTTTATCACCTAGTTTATTTTTTGGTACATTCTATAGCCATTTGAAGTCAGAGGTGTTGTTTTCAGTCCCGAGCTCATATCTTTTCACCAGTTTCTCTATTTTTCATGATTCTAACGGCGTTGGGATGGTGTTTCAAAGCTCTTCACATCCATCCATGCACTTTTTTCTAGATTTTACTCAGGTACATTTTTTTATTTTTTTTATGTTTTGACACTCTGGTGAATTACTTGGACATTTGAGCTCCTGGAAACTTCTCATTTGGGTGGGATGACTTGTTGTTGGTTTTTCTTCATGTATTTCCAATCTTGTGTCTTTTTTTGACATTCTGAGCCTTTATTGTAAGCATTTTCTTTTTTACAAGTGCACTGAGATAAAGTTCCACTATGCTTTGCATGCTTGGGATCTTGCACATCTTGTGCCTTATTGTACTCGCACTCCATTATAAAGTGCCATGGGGGGTTGTATGTTTGCCTTTTTTTACCATCTACGTTTGTCACATGTGTGTTCCTTCCACGACATTAGCCTCATGATGTGTGTCAAATGAGTGTTCCTTCCACGATAGTAGCCTTTATATGTGTTTGTACTTTCTTTTGCACTCTCAATGTTCCTGGTTCTTTATCGTGCAGTTTTTCTTGGCATTCAATTTCAGTGTAACCTGTCACCTCTCCCTTGTCAGCATTATGGGTGATTGTCGGTTCTAATGCTTCCTTGGTTTGTTAGAGTGAGCTATGTATTTAGTATTTGTTCCTATGTACTAGGCAGATGCAGTGACTGGTTACCTATGCATTTTGGTGAGATGGTTCATTTACCATATGGACACTCTTTCATTCCTATTTTTGTAGGTAACCTTTCATCTTTGATTGATCGGCTCTTCAAACTTTGGTGTTTTTTCCATCTGTATCTTCGAGTTTAGTTGTTTGCCTTTGTTTGCCATCTGATTTGAGTAGTGTTATTTGAGGGAACTCATGCATATTATAGTCTTCTCTACCTGATCATCTTCTATTTCAGTGGAGGTTCTTCAGATCGACAGTTATTCTTCGATCGTGTTTGCAGCTTCATGCTTCAGTGGTGTTCTTCATGATCATCCTTTGTTCCTATTTTCTGGAACATTCTCTTGTTTGGAGGCTTCTTCAGTCCTTCACTTGTATTTCTCTCTTTGGGAGAGGAGTTTTTTCCCATGATTTTTTCTCCTTTTCTCTAGTTGTGAGAGATCTTTTGTACTTGGGTACCTCATCAGGCCTAGTTGTCGGGACCCATTGTTACTTTCATGCATTTTGTTTACATGCATTTTTTAGTCCTTAGTTTTTTTAGCTACTCCCTAAGTTCATCTTAAGGGGGGGTGTTAGAGTTATCATGTTATGGCTAATAATTATTTATTTAATTATTAGTCTATTATACTCTACACTTAAGGTAAACTTAGGTATTTAATCATTATTCTAATTATCAAATACACTTTATCCCTTTAGGGTTGCACAATATCCTTTTATAAGGATTGTATTGTACTTTTTTATTCATTCCCTCTCTAAATGATAATCTTTTTCTTTAGAACCATTATTTCTTTTTTGCCTCCATTCTTCTCTTGTGATAGGTATTTTGCTTGTAGGTGTTCTTGGGATCTCTGAAGTTGTATTTCTCAACTTCTTCAGGATCTTTGTCAAGTATGTTTTTTTGAGTGAACATTTCCTCTAGAAGTATGCTTTTATGTACATTGTTAGATTGGTAATATAATGTTAAAAATTATGTATTGTTGAATAATTAATTGTGTCTAGTTTCCAATGTATTAAAACATTACATATAAACTATCTTTGTCATTATATTGAATCTCAAGGAAAACTTTTTTCATTAAAATACTAAACCATGTTAAAAAATAGAGTTTTATGTCAAAATTTCCTAATCTATTGGTGAAAAAGAAAGATTATTAAGAACATACATCATGCATACATATGTAATATAAAATACACACAAATTTACATAAGATTTTGAGATGATATCATTGGCATAATTTAAACTACGTAAAACATGATTTATAAACATGAAATAAATGTGTGAAACAAATGAAATGTATCTATATAAACATGTAAAATGGGAACATGGATTTGAAATTCATAGAGGATACATCCCTATCTACTCGTCTCCATTTAACAGTGTCGGAGATAGTGCAGAATAAAGAGGCATAAAAGTGATCAATATGATGGTCATCATATGGGTTGTATGATTGGGCAAGGCCAATCATATGCATAAGCTCATCTTGAACAGAAACTAACTTTTCCCATTGGGAAGGACATGAGTGTTTTTCAAAGTCTGTTCTATCTTCGCTAGAGTGGCCTGCAATTTGACAATAGTTTGTGTGCGAACACTTTCCCTATCCTCGGGAGTACTGTCAGAAGTTGCAAACCTATGTGGAGTCTGCTGAGGATCAGGATGCACACTCTGCTCAAAAGAATGATGATCAGAACTACTAGAATCTATGATGGCAAATATATGTTCAATATATATATGAATCTGCATGTGTGCATACATTAAATAAAATTTTTAAAAAAGAACTCATATACATATGTTACAAACAAGATTAATCATTATACAAATATTCTTTAAAAATATATTCTAAACATTTAAACAAATCAAATGTTGTTAAACAAACATTGAAAAGATTACATTTGTACATGTAAACATTCTAAACATTGAAAAAAAATACAATTTTCATATACACATGTTTATTTAACATTCTAAACTAGAGACGAATCATGTGTTATATAAACAATGAAAAAATTGCATTCATACATGTAAACATTCTAAAAAATCTATCCTAAGGGGTCAAAGGGGTCTTAAGTGGTCAAAGGGGTCTTAAGGGGTCTTATTAGGGGTCTTAAGGGGTCTTAAGGGGTCATAACTTGGTCTTAAGGGGTCATAGTGGTCTTAAGCATGGTCATAGGGGTCTTAAGGGGTCATAGCACGGTCTTAAGGGGTCAAAGAGGTCTTAGTGGTCTTAAGGAGTCATAGAGGTCTTAAGGGGTCATAACTTGGTCTTAAGGGTTCAAAGAGGTCTTAGTGGTTTTAAGGGGTCATAGTGGTCTTAAGGGGTCATACAATATAATGGGACTTGTTATCACATAATAGGTCATATTACGACATAATAAGACCTATTATGTGATAATAGGCCCTATCATGTCGTAATAGGTCCTATTATCACATAATAGGCCCTATTATGTCGTAATAGGACCTATTATGTGATAATAAGTCCTATTATGACATAATAGGTCCTATTACACATAATAGGCCCTATTATGACATAATGGGACCTATTATGTGATACTAGGACCTTTTACGACATGATAGGGCCTATTATGTGACAATAGGTCCTATTCTATCGTAATAGAATAGGCTATTATCACATAATAGGTCCTATTATGTCGTAATACGACCTATTATGTGATAATAGCTTTTATTACGACATAATAGGACCTATTATGTGATACTAGGACCTATTACGAGATAATAGGGCCTATTATGTGATACTAGGACCTATTACGAGATAATAGGGCCTAGTATGTGATACTAGGACCTATTACGAGATAATAGGGCCTATTATATGATAATAGATCCTATTATGTCGTAATAGGTCCTAGTATCACATAATAGGCCCTATTATGTCATAATTGGACCTATTATGTCATAATTGGACCTATTATGTCATAATAGGTCCTATTATGTCATAATAGGTCCTATTATGTCATAATACGACCTATTATGTGACAATATATCTTATTATGTTATAATAGGACCTATTATCACATAATAAGTCGTATTAGGGGTCTTACTTGGGGTCAAAGAGATCTTAGTGGTCTTAAGCCCAGTCATAGGGGTCTTAACCTCGGTCATAGTGGTCTTGTGGGTTCAAAGAGGCCTTAGTAGTCTTAAGGGATCAAACCTGGGTCTTAATATCATAATAGGTCCTATTACGACATAATGGGGCCTATTATGTGATACTAGGCCCTATTACGACATATAATAGGGCCTATTATGTGATAATAGGTCCTATTATGACATAATAGGACCTATTATGTGACAATAGGTCCTATTATGTCATAATAGTAATAGTACCTATTATCACATAATAGGTCCTATTAGGGGTCTTAAGGGCTCTTGCTTGGGGTCAAAGTAGTCTTAGTGGTCTTAAGCCTGGTCATAGGGGTCATAGTGGTCTTGAGGGTTCAAAGAGATCTTAGTAGTCTTAAGGGGTCAAACCTGGGTCTTAATATCCTAATAGGTCCTATTACGACATAATAGGGCCTATTATGTGATACTAGGACCTATTACAACATAATAGGGCCTATTATGTGATACTAGGACCTATTACGACATAATAGGGCCTATTATGTGATAATAGGTCCCATTAGGGGTCAAAGGGGTCGATTAAGGGGTCTTAATATCATAGTAGCTCCTATTAGGGGTCAAAGGGGTAGATTAAGGGGTCTTAATATCATAGTAGCTCCTATTAGGGGTCAAAGGGGTAGATTAAAGGGGTTTAAATGCATGTTTTATCCAAGTTATGTTTTGCATAATTCGACCATGGGAAAGTTGTTGCAGAAGTTTTAAGTTTTCAAGAAGTTTTCAATTATTCCTAATATTTAAAAGAAAAATAAATTTTAACTTAAATGATTGTATAGAATAAATTTTTTTGACAAAACATGAATTTTTTATTTTATTTTACACATATATATTAAAAAAAATTTAAAAAAATTATATTTTACATATATATATATATATATATATATATATATATATATATATATATAAACATTTAAAACTTTAAAGAAAAAAAAGGAGTACTCGGCCCTACCTTACTCGACCGAAGGTTGTCCTACCCCTCCCCCGCTCCATTTTTTTTGGACTATTGAAATGAGGGGCTAGGAGATCGCGGGGGGTATATACGAAGGGGGGCCACGACCGAGTGGTAGTCCTACTTGGTTGAGCCCCACCACCTGCCCTCCATGTAGACTCCACATGGAACCATGTGGATTCGGTCGGGTACCACTCGACCGAGTAGCCTACTTGGTTGAGTGGAACTCATTTTCGGTGTCCCACTTAGCCAATAGTGAGACACAGGTTTGTACTTTTACCCCAAGTTTCAATTCATAGTCAAACAAATTCCCCAATTGAGTTTTTAAAGGAAACACTACAAAAAAGTGAAGATGAGAATGTTTTTTTCTCTTTGCTAAGCATATATGTGGCACTGAGTTTGGTTGTAGGTGGAGAAAAGGGAAAAAAAATGGATCAATTTTGCATTTGTCTCAAGTTCAAAGAGGCCCATCAATTACATGAACTTTATTCTCATCTTATCAATGTAGTTTTGCGAGATGAAAATGTAGGGGAGGTCCCCTTTTTGTTATTTATTAATGGAGTATGTGTGAATTGTAGATATGTGAAGAATAATATACTAGTAGATTTTACTAATAAGATATATGATTTTCTTTCATCCCAAAATTTAATAACATGAAAGGTAGAGTTAAGTGATTTTAGTCCACTTTGCAATTTGAATGTTTTTGAATCCCCAATTCAATAAAAAATTATGTTGCCTATTACATATGAAGGTAATGTGAGACTTCTTCAATTAATACTCAATTTAATTATCACTTTTTCAAATAAAAAATTTAAGCCTAGAATAATCAAGTCTGGAATTTTTTTAAACTTAATGTATTAAAAAATCAATATTTTAAAATATCTAATTTGGATTTTCAATTATTAATATATGATTGAATTTAATTATTTTGATAGTTTTTTTTATATTTATTATTATATGTTATTATTTGTAGATGTAAATGATTGTCAAATTTAAGGTTAAAATTTAAAAGTTCTTGTTAATCTTTACACTCCACCCCTTGCTCCCATTGTAGAACATCTCTCATTAATTATATCTAAATAAATGAGGATTTGAGATATGATGTTATATCTACCACCTTTTTTTGAACATGTGTAGTATTATTTCTTTATAAATAATAATGTTCACACCTATTCATCAAAAAATACTAATATTTAATAATAAAATAACCAAACATGTCAAAGATATTTAGAGCCATTGCCACTAAAGACAAAAATTCTCTAAGAAAATTAAGTGGAACATGAATATTGAAAGAGTGAACTTTTCCTTAAAATGAGTTTGAAAATGTGATGATAAAGTAACTCCACATCAGCCATCCTCAATGAAACCATCTGGTTCTTTTTGGAGACTGACGTGGTTTCTAATGGGACTCGTTATAATTAACGACGAGGTTAATAAGTTCTTGATGATGATCATTTTGAGATGTAAATGATTGTCAAATTTAAGATTAGATGTAAGATTTCTTATTAACCCATTACACTCCACCCCTTGCTCCCATTGGGAAACATCTATGTAGCATGGAGGATGCACCTTTGACAGTGCTTACTAATTAATTAAAAAAAAGAAAATTCATATCTTCCAATTATAGAGTGCCTCCAGTTAATTATACCTAAATTCAAATTAAAATTTGAAATGTGATTTTATATCCATCAACCTTTTTTTTAAACATGTATCATATTATTTTTTTATAAATAATGCTGACACTTATTAATATATATATATATATATATATATATATATATATATATATATTTAATAAAATAATCAAACATGCTAAAAAAATTAGAATTCCAAAAAAAATAATTAAGTGGAACATGAATATCAAAGGGAATTTTATATGCATGAATATTGAAGGAGTTATGTTTTCCTTGAAATAAATTTGAAAATGTGATGTTAGAGTAGCTCCACATGAGCCCACCACCGTCAATCAAACTATCTGGTTTTGTTGGGAGATCGGCGTGATTTTTGCCATCAATCAAACTATCTGACTCCATTGGGAGACCGACGTAATTTTTTACGAGAGCCATTATAGTTAACGACAAGATTGACGCATTATTGATGATGACAATACATTTTGTTGAATATGACATTAAAGGTGGTTTGGGTTTTGTAGCTACCTTTGTAGGTTGCCTAATATTGTTTATGTGCTCAACAAGAAAACACAAAAAACATTTGGTGGACTACCTCAAACTATATCTCTAAACAAATGTTTAACTTCCCCTCTTTTAGGTATATAATAGTCACATTTGCTAAAAATACTAGCAAATTAAAGAAAAAGAAGCGTGCAAATTTGACTTGGCAATTAGTAGTTGTACTTTTATATGGAAGTTAGCAAGCTTGATATATAGGTAGAGAGGAGAGATGAGGCAAAGCAATGTGGAGTAAGCGTTGCATGAGCATATCAAAATGGTGGGTGGGTCCCACCAAACAAGCAGAAGAAAAAAATGACGGTGCGTGTTACGTAAGCAGTTTGGTTAACGGTGGAAGTGGAAGGTTTCTTGAGGGAAGCAATACATTTTGGTGCACTAGTACGACGCATGGGCTTGTTATGTAGGTGAGCGAATTCCCCACTAAGACTTTGATTGTGTGCATGAAGGTTCACTCCACCTTCTCAATTTTACACTGCAACTTCTCAATTGCACTTTATCTTCTTCAATACACTGCGTTCTTCCGAATCTAAACGATGCTTACAAATAAATGCATTTCCTTCCCAGACTTCTGAATTCCCTCACGTTTTTCCACGTTTAAAGCGGCAATGACTATGAAGATTTGCTAATAAATAGATGCATTAGATAAAGCTTTTGATAGCAGCCATTGATGAAGGGAGGATTAAATGGAGAGCTTGAGACAAGCAAATTGTGCATGCTTGCAACGCAGGTGCCAGAATTTAAGCCTAAACCCAAGCGGACGCGCAGATATAAAGATAAATCGCAGGTTTCACAAGGCGGCCGGAGTTCTATCTATAGAGGAGTCACCAGGTAGCCGCTTTTTCTCAAGTTACTGCCTTTTTTCTCCCAAATGCTACTAAAATAATGTTCATTGTTTATTGTTCAGGCATAGCTGGACCGGCCGATATGAAGCGCATCTTTGGGACAAGAATTGTTGGAACCAAGGACAAAATAAAAAAGGCAGACAAGGTAGTAAAGGATTTTGTCAATTTACAGCTTTACACTTCATAATTTTCATAAAAAATCTGAAATTTTCTGGTGTTTGATAAAATGCTGACAAGGTACTAACAATTTTTGTCAATTCAAAGCTTTGCGCTTTATAATTTTTATTATAAAACTGAAATTGACTGTTTCTGGTGTTTGATTGCATGGTGAATTTGAACCTTACCTGTGTCATTTCAGTTTACTTAGGTATGTGTTCGACATTTGTCATGATTGATCTAAAATATTTATTTTCCGATCAAAATGAAATTTTAGTGTTTTAAATTGTTGTTCATTTCAATTCAGGAGCATATGAAGATGAAGAAGCTGCCGCACACTCATACGATCTGGCTGCTCTTAAATATTGGGGAAAAGATACCATCTTAAATTTCCCTGTGAGATGCAATGCATGATTTTTCTTAATTTTTTTTTAAACCACCTTCAATATTTCTATTGCTCAATATCAATGTGTATATCTTTCGTTTCAGATATCTACTTATACGAAGGAGTTGGAGGAAATGCAGAATGTTAGTAAGGAAGAATATCTCGCTTCACTGAGACGGTAAATATTCATTGTTTTTTAGAATATAATATTTTGGAAAGCAAGCATACATATTATCAATCATATTATAATGACAGCAAATTGCAATTCCGCTTTCATAAAAACTGTTGCTTAATTGAATTCTAGAGAATTCAACCCTGGGGCGATTGTAAAATATTACCCTAATTCTATTTTAACATCATGTGGTAAATATATTCTTACGAAAGCAGATCATGCGTTTTTAAAGTTTATTTTGGGTAACAGTCATTAGCAGTTGCGTTCATGATGTTTTTTTTTTTTTGAAAACTTCAAGTGGGTTTCATTGAGAATTTTTTAAGAATATTTTAGAGATTAAAATAAATATGAAAATTTATGGAATGGATAGAGATAAAAATAAATTACTTAATATCATTTTTTTTCTTTTTTTTTTTTAATCTATAACCTCTTTTTAGGCTCAGGTTTTGAGGGGCTTTTAAATACATGTTGTTCAGATTTTTGAAGGATTATTTTAATATCAATGGTCTTATGACTTTTGTATAATAGCTAAACATCATTTTTATTCTATTTCTGTTTTGACAGAATTAACTAATTGTCAAGTACAAAAAAAAATCATAATTTGGATAATTAAGAATCTGTCTTTATTTTAGTAGTAGTGTAGCTACTATTACTATATAAGAATTTAAAATAAGGTGTGAAAAAGAAAGATCAAATTTCTTCCTTATTAAAATTTGATTCTATTTTTTTCTCAAATTTAACTACACAAATTATCTACAAAATTAAAATGTTTAGATTACAATAATTATTTTTTTTTTTGAAAAATAATCTTTTAAATTGTCAAGATAAACTTAATGTATTTCTGATATTCATGTTTTAAATTTTACATTAATTCTTCAGAAAAAGCAGCGGGTTTTCAAGAGGAGTGTCGAAGTTCCGTGGGGTAGCCAGGTACCAGACTAGACCAGTGTGTGTTGATGGTTGATAACAAATACTTTTTTTGGAAAGATATGTTGTCTTTGTTAGGAGTTTTTTTTGTTATAGTCGTGTTGGAAATAATTAAGGAAAAATCACGGATCTGTGAGCCTCTGTCTGTAATTAAGAATTCTAGAGCTATGCATAGGGTATATTTAGTTAAAGATGAAGTTTATGCCGTATATATTAAAAAAAAAAACTAGTAGTATTTTTCTAACATCTGTACAAAACTCAAAACTTTGTCAGGCATCATCATAATGGACGATGGGAGGCGCGAATTGGAAGGGTTATGGGCAACAAATATCTTTATTTGGGAACTTACAGTATGTTTCACTAATTGAGTTTCTCCCAGTAAAAATTGCATGCATACTTGTTTGTTTAAATATATTTTGGTTTTCATCTGTAAAGTAGTTAGGCTGAGATTGTGTCCAGGGTGCTTTCGATTTAAACTAGCAAGGTTTGTAGCTAGGGTTTAAAAACAAAAAACAAAAAAAAACTGGGTGACAAATTTTAGATCAAACTTTCTACAGATCATAGTACAGTTTCTAGATTGTGTGTTGGGGGTACATGACTGATTTTGTGTGTGTGTGTGAGAATGATCAGGCACACAAGAAGAAGCAGCTGAAGCTTATGACAGAGCAGCTATAAAATTTAGAGGCCTAAACGCTGTGACAAATTTTGACCTTAGCCGATATATGGGTTGTGTGAATCCCAAAGAGCAACACAATAACTTTGAATGCAGCGAGGATTCAAGATCGAGTCTCAGCACCAACACTACCGAACAGCTTCAGATTCAAATTCAGGATAATTTGGGTAAAATGCAGCAACTTCAGCTACCTTGTAACCCTAGTCTTGTTGATTTGGAAGGGAATGGCAATGAGAAAAATGGGGTCATCCTACGCCCTCCTAAATTTGAAGAAGGGACTCCTCCATTTTCTTCATCATCTTCCTCTTCTTCTTCAGTTGAAGCTAGAATGGTGGAGAGGTCAAACCAACAACAACCACAAGACATGTGTATGGATGTCAATTTCCCTGAAGACATTGATTTTTTCTTCGACAGTTCGGAACATTTTCTGGGAACTTCAGTTCCAGATTTGTCTTCTCACATTGATTTTCCAAACCATCTCAATATATTCCCTGGTTATGCAATTCAATCAGAAATTATGCCCATGTCTACTGACTATGCTGATTTGCTTGGCCCTGAAGATTATTCTCTAGTCGAGCCCTCCTGCAACTCAAAATTATTTTTCTAAATAATTCAAAGGACTTGTAATTATCAACTTTGACTATAACAACTATTCTTTGCCTCATACAAAAGACCCTTTGTGGTCGTCTATCTCGTCCACTCCTTCCTATATGAGCACTTGCACTGTAAATCACATCCATTTTATGTAAGCATAATCTGATGTTGACATAAACTTTAAAGATGTGAATGAGCCTTGGAAATCCACAGCAGCTGATTATATTTATATTTATTTTACTGCTTTTTTTTACAACAAAAAAAAAAATGTTGTAAATCTTGTTATATAGTCTTTTTATTATTTTCATATTTTTTTTAGATTCAGAAATCTAAAGTGAGTGATTACACCTATTTTACTGTTTTCCTTTTGTTCAAATTTACAGCAAAAAATTGTTGTAGTAAAGATTTTGTTTTTAATGTGAATGATTATTATAAACATTATAAAAGGAGCTTATTTTCATTATGTTTATGCTCTTTCTTAGATTAGGAAATCTAGAGGGGGTGATTACACATATTTTACTAATTTTCTTGTTATGTAAACTTACAATAAACCATTGTTGTAATAAATATTTTGATTTTGATGCAAACAATTATTGTAAACCTTAGAAAAGGCCTCTTTTCATTATGTTCATACTCTTCCTTAAATTCAAAAGTTGAGAGCAAGCTATTGTTTCTATTTTACTACTTTCTTTTTAAGTAAACGTACGTCAAAAGATTGTGATAATTCCTTGAGTTTTGAAATGCATTCCTTAGAATGGGTGATCACACCCATTCCACCACTTTCTTATTGTATGAATGTTTACAAAAGATTGGTGTAAAGAACATCTATATTATCGATATAAAATCGGGTTGTAAATATTAACAAATGAAGCCTCTCTTTTGTATGCTCATACTCTTCTTTCAATTGTGAAACCCATCTCTTACAGTGGGTGATAGCACCTATTCTACATGTGAGTTCACTTTTCCATTTTATATATATAAATGTTTCCAATGCCTTCTTCAAAGCTTAAATATATTGAATTGTTGGGAATCAAGTTGTGTCAACCTTCACAATTCTTAAGTTCATTTATTTATTATTAAATTCATTTATTTATTATTATTTTACCTTTGCAAGGACTTCCATAATATTAAATTAACAAAATACACAAAATATGCATAGTTAAAAATAATTTGAATCGACGTGCTCAAAATAAAAGAATAACGACATGTTATTAGATTTCAACATAATATCTAAGTACATAAGCCTTATGATTAGGCACACATATCAAAATGATCTTCTTTATGTAAATACCATAAGGTAGAATACATCAAGTACATAAAGTTTATAACTGAAATCAATCTTGACATTTACTTCTAATGTGCGAGCTCCACATGAGAACACCACGAGCGAGAACATCATCGAAGCACTTTACCACTCAACCTAAAAGTACTACTCTTCCTTGTAATCCTAGTCTTGTCAATTTGGAATGTAATGGCAATGAAAAAAATAGGCTCATCCTATGCCCTCCAAAATATGAAGGGACTCCTCCATTTTCTTCATCATCTTCCTCATCTTTAGTTGAAGCTAGAATGAAGAGGTGTAATGCCCCGCCAGGAAACCCTGAAGGGATTAAGCTAAAACACATGAATAGAGTGCAATAAAATTTTTTTTTTAAAGATAAACACAACATTAAGATACAACAAGATATCAAAATTCAGATTACATAGCAGAAGCCATCAACTAACATCTACAGGGTTTTCCAATGTGATTACTTAATTCCACATTTCACTTAACTCACACTAATAAATCCAATAAGATGATTATCTTAAAAACGAGATAATTTCTTAAACAAGGATAATTCTTTCAGTAAGATAAAATATTAATCACAAGATAAGGTTCATCCATTAAGATTTATTCATACCTTTCATTCATGCTTTTCATTAAAATTTAAGATATACATCTAATTTATTAACACACTTGAATTTCATCATAAACTAATGAGATCCTTCCCTGCATACTTAATTTCCTTAACAATAACTGAATGTATTCCATTATACTAAGCTACATTCTTTCATGATCCCATTTTCAGCATTTAAAAGATGACTACATACATGCATTTAAGATAAATTTCTTCTAACCCACTTATACATTCTATCAAAATATCATCCATACATGCTAACACTAAACATGATACATAAGAACAAAAGCATCACATAACACCAAGATGATCTCGAAGTTCACCCCTAAAGGGCTACATCTCCGGGTCTGCTCAACTGCAAGACCCCTCTGATAATTAATAAAGTTAAGAATACATGAGGTTCTCATAATTTACAATCCTGCCATCAAGGCGAAACATAATCAATATACAAATGACCACATCGGTCAATAAATACATAAAAGATCCCTGAAAAGGAAAGGATCCAACTGAACATAATCGAAGCTAATACAAGGGTCCACTGGAGCATTCACAAACTAAGTCATCGCAACCCAAGGTATAGCATGAAATCAGGTTCTCACAAGGGCATAAGCAACAGGATGACTCCACAAAAGTGCTCCTATCCAGACAATACAACAACACACTAGTGAACCTAAGGACAAGTGTCATCACACAACTTGGTATGGTTACCATGGCAAGTCTTCATAGATTCCGGCCCCATCCACTGGGTTACACTAGCAACCTAATCTGAGTCTCCGGCCCATCCAAGCCTCATGTGGACCCACACATCCTTTCGTGAAGACAAGGATGATGGTTTGCCATTTCAGGCCTTCACACAGCATGTCAAGTCTGTACTAGCACTCATCCTATGTGTGAGGCACAATTATCTTACTTAGAGATTAACATTCTAATCTACTGTTAGGTTATCACTTATTAGACTCACTTTCGATGGGTTACCCAATAGCCACTTTGGGCGCGGCCCCCAATCGAAAGCCACTTTCCCATACGACACTAGACTATACTCAAACAAACTCAAAAACCAAGGAGTGCACATGGTCAAACAAACAGAGTTCAAAATGGAGGAAACAACCATTTGGTCAAACATGACTTCATATGAGGTGCACTGACAGACGTTACTCTAACTACAGACCTGACCAACTATGGTCAACCACCAAACATCATTCAACACTCGCATAAAGGATAAGACCAAATACAACACCACCACAAAACAACAGTCAAACTCGATACTAAGGACATAAACAGGTACCCCAAATCAATCCATATTACAGGGTCCTATCAAACAAAATAAGGCTTGCCATTACTTAAGCAAAAGAAAATACAGAAATTAAACTCGCATAGGCAATAACTGGAAAAGACAATCTTCTTTCCTATTGATTTAAACAATAAAATCAATCCAATTTTCTAATTGATCTAAGTTTGATTGCAGTTATTTACCTCATTTAGATAAAGGTTGTTCTTGGTTTTCTAACTCGCTGAGGTTCATTTGCATCAAACATACATAAATAGATCATTATGAGTTTTTAAACCAAATTCACATGAATAAAGTAAATAACCATTAACCGAATAAATATGATATTAATCTTCAAATAAAACATCATTGTCATACTAGTTCGAAAATAATGTCTACAAGTTCATCTTTCCAGAACTAAGTTACACTATACAGATCAAGGAAATATATATTTAAAGAAACCAAATATAGATAATCTTTTCCCAAATTAACAGATTATTTCCTTGCGCACATGAAGAAAAATACCAAAATTAACTATTAATTAATATATATCTTTATTAATTCGCAATTAATAAAATATAACAAATTAATAATTAAAAAACCAATATCAACAAATCAAGTGAATTAAATATTCATTAATAATAAAATAGAATTTGAATATTAAATAATGTATATTTTCCATTATAGAAATAATTAATAAAAAATTAATAATAATTTATTACTTAATGAACAATTAATCTTAATTAAAAAAAATTAATTAAAAATACATTTATTATAATGTTAAATTATTATATATATATTTTAAATATATTAAAAAAAACCACGTTTTTTTAAAAAGAAAAATATAAAATAAAGGGGGTTGGAGTTTTGCTTTTTTTTTTTTTTTTTAATATATTTTTTAAAATACTGTTAAAAACAACATGTAAAAAACAGTCTCAGCAGAGACATGAATTTTTTATTTTTTTTCTCTTCGAAAAACTATAAGTTTCCTTAAATTTACATTTCCCTTTTTTTTTTAAAAGCCCAGATTCAACGAAGGGAAAGATTTCTTACAAACAAACACCAGATGGGCAAAATAAGAAGGATTAACATCCATAATCCAAACCGTTCTACCAAACTTGACTAAAACAACTAATTTTCTCCAAATAAAACTTAAATCAAGAACATCCAATGGAGATTTAACAAAGTTTATTGGGAACAACCAAAATTCAATCTGGAGATTGGAAAGGAAGCAAGGAGAATTTAATTTCAGAAATTAATCTACAACTTCTTTCATTTTCCCCAAATAAATAAGATTATTTACAATCACAACCAGATTACTACAAAAACACCAAAAACAATATTTTAAAAACAAAGAAACCAATGGAATTAACCAGATGCCTACCTGGTTAAGCAATCCTAGCAAGATTGATGAAGAGCCCAATTCTCTAGCTCAAGAAATTCCTTCTCCTCCCAAAACCCCCAAATTTTGCATCCAATAATATTTTCCAACAAAATATTTTTCCAAAAAAAATCAACCTCCAAAAATATTTTCAACCCTAGGTTAAATGGGGAAAAGTTTGACCAAAAACTTATTTTTGGATTTAAAATTTTTATTTAAAATAAATCACAAAAATCATTCTTTTAAACTATATCAATACATTTAACTTGCTTTTCAATTTAAAAATTGATTTCCTCAATTAACTAAAAGTAACCTTTCTATTTCCAAAATGCCAACAACATTAAATTAATTCTATTTCAATTAAATTTAAATCTTTCTTTTCATGAGCATAAACATAATAAATTTAACATTAAAATTTACCATTTAATTGAATTTGCCACCAACCTGAATTGAGCAATTCAATTAACGATTAATCACATAAAAAGGGAGCCTATTTAATTTAGTCCCCAAATAAACTAATGCGAAAACACACATTAAATCCAATTAGAGATTAAGGATTAATTACTCGATTTAACCACACACAAAACACACAACCCAAGAAATTCAATCGAACAGACGACCCACAACCCCAACCAACAGGAATACCGACGATGATTGAGGACACTCACTTGAGCACGACTATGGTCAAACGAGGGTCTTACGACCACCTAATCCAAATTCTAAGGACCAAAGAGGTACACTCAAACCTGCGAAACCAGGTGGAGACAAACCTCGCACCCATGCGACACTGTACTTGAAATCTCCTGCAACCAAGAGTCATACGTGCATACATATATAAACTTAATGAATGCGTTAGCCCAAGATAATAACACGAAATGGAAGAATTAATAACTTGCATACGAATTGGTGCGAAAACCACATTAACAGCTATGCACTAAAATCAAAACACCTGACTATAATCATTATATTATGATAAACTAACCAAGGTCAAATCGAGATTAGAAATTGATTAGGGCAAGGGTACTACATTCTTCCCCCCTAGGTTCTGACTTACTCCTGGAAGTCGTAAGGCTAGATGGAGAACATGTCGCATGCATTAGCCCTGAAACTCATTCAACAAATATTAAATTGCACATAGGAATCTTTCCATAAATAAATAAAACATTATTGCTAAATCCTCTACGAGTGCCATTACCCATTAGCAAGATACATCTAAATCCATACATTTCTTATAACATTCTAGGAATTATCCACAATCATAGTAGAGATACAAGAATCTTCTCCCTTTCATTACACCAAGTTAAAGCATTAAAAGAGGTAAGCAAATATTACCATACTCATCTATCAAACATGACAAAAAAACATGTCATCATGATCAATTTCTTTTACCAATCCATCTTTATCATAAAAATTTATCGCATAGAACTAGCTTCAAAATTTAAATTCTACAACCAAGTTAACTTTCATGAAATAAGAGCAACGTAAATAACTCAATTGTTTACACTTGCCAGGCACACAAAAACCTTTCCAATGACTATGTCCCATAACATAGTGACAAGTTAACACAATTTACTCCATGATTAAACATAATAACCACCCACATAACTGGAATACATAACTCAAAAGGCCACATGTGAGCATGTCAATTGCTCGGTCAAAGATAACATGCACAATCAACATCTCTATGCCTGATCTCATAACAACAATATGATCATAAATATCTAATATCTCACTCATGGCTCGATGGTGCTAGGGCAAACCATAGTAGTGCTACCTTCCATACAAGACCTTCGTGAACATCCCTTGTTGAGTAAGGTGGTTATCCTCCAAGAGATAGTCACCACACATAAGTAGGTAGTGGATGCTAGTTGCATCACAGCCTCACATACCCCCATCCTCAAGGTTCCTTACGTCTACTTACTCGTACACACTCTACCAAGACTGTCTCATACGTCCTTGGTGAGAAATTTCACATTTTAACAAAAGACCAACATACGAAAACAATAAGGATAACCCAGTTTAGCCACCAAAGTACAGATGAATAAAGATAATAAATCATCAATTCCAACAGTAAGGCAAGAAAATAATCTGGAATTTGCAAGACCAAATCAAGAATGCAAAAGATTACAAGATCGTGGCTAAACCTTTAAAGTCAAAGTAAAATAAATTGTTGGTCCCCAAAGAAATATAAAGAATATCACAACTGCACATAACATCACTATGTGACTAGCATCTAGCCACCAACGAGGAAGGAAGGAACAATCATCTAGCCATCGCAGTAGCTCATCATGTGGTGCAACATAGTCACACTACCCACATGGCATGGCAGTGTGCACCTCGACATCACCCTGCATCACATCGTCACATGGCATGGCAATACCCAACGCAGAGAAGACACGCAATGGACGTATCCCGCATGGTAGTGTACCTCGCAGAAACAAGTACGCGCAGGTCACGTCCCGCATAGCGACGTATCTATAAGGATACTCACCGTAAGCCAGAGGTATACATGACTAAGGTCTACCCACATGTCCACCTACACATACTAATCGATAGCTCATGTGGATAAACCTACCTTTCATGAAGACAAGGCAAGGGATCCTCAAAAATACACCCTCACTATGCTCAAGAAACACCATCCAAATGCTCAAATAAAGGAGAGGAATAGGTTGTCACACATAAACCTATAAATAGATTCATCAAAAGGGAAAGTATTGAGTACACCTTTGATATAGTTTTATTGTATAACTATATCATTCCTCGAAATAGAGAAGCTAAACTCGCTTCACACCGACATTACTCATATGCCAATCCATACTATTCAAGGAATGGTGACTTCGAATACTACCCCTTAACATACTGAATTACCCACAACCCGAGGTTTGGTACTCAGTAGGGAAACAAATAAGCAACATCACATAGACAGTATGGTTTTCCATACTCATAAGCAACATATCCTCTATGGTTGATTACTTCACCAACCCATGGGCACATATAATAAGCACTGGTTTCTTACAATACACATGAATACACTAGTACTTGTTTAGTCACATTTATGGGGAGTACTTTTCAGTACGCTATCATCTACTCAAGGAAGATTTTAAATAATGCTTCCCACATGAATAATTGAATCAAGTTTACTCTAGATACAAGTACTAAAATTATTAACAATTCACAATTACATAAGGAAATAGCATTATTCTTGTATCTTTCTTGGATATCTCTAAGCATTCGAATTCACATTACTAACTATGCAAATTTATTTTCCAAAGAGGGCTTTCATCTTTCAATATGAAGCCAAAATGCAATAGTACAATTTCACATGTTTTATAAACATTCTATTTAAATCAATGCATTCTTCGTAGAATTTCTAAAAATCTTATAATATAGTCAACGAGAAGGGAAAGAGAGTTTGATAACCAAACTATTTCCTACAAAGACACGAGATCAACAAGATCACACTATATACTAAAATTTCTCACTATAAGCCTATCATTTTAATTGCACGATTTTCATTTCGCTACTGTTTTAGAAGGATTCCAAACAGCCTAACATGACATTTCCAATAATTATGGTTGTAACAGAATGTTCTAGTTTTCCAAACAACATAGATCAAAATAGGTAATCTTATCAATGATGCAAGGCCTCTTGAGAACACTTACTACTTTAATACGATACAGACACATATCATAATTTGCAACCTATCATTGAAAATCAAATTACGATCAAAAGGTAAGGGAGGAGCTATCACCAAAATAATACATATTAATGCATGCACATCAAACAAGCTTTTCATTCGCACTTTCTAAGCATAATAAGGTAATTACATATACCCAAAAGCAAGTTCAATGGAGAATTGCTAAAATAAATCCTCAATCAAATTGGTTTAATGAAATACATAAAATAATCTTTCATGGAACACATTAATACACTTTTGAAGCTACTATAACATGTCCCCTTTAATACCTCTTTTACAAACAAAGCAGTTTCACATAGAAACTATTCGCATATTAATGCATATTACTTAAGATATAATTTAATTATATTACTTCTACAAAATACATGGAGAATTCTTTAATGTAAACATACTGTTTTCTCCCAATAGCCAATATTAACTTTCAAACCCAAAGCCCCTTTTATTATTTAAAAACACATAAGCGTCATATGGTTCACACAAGGGTTCAAGAAGTCACACCTTTCTCTTGCAAAAATGAAAACTCAAATCGGAGATAATTACACACATCCCAAATATTTTAATATCCAGAAAGAGAGAGAGAGAGAGGAGGAAGGGTTATAATCATTCAGTTTGCTACAAAATAAGCATTCAACATTTACCATACTAGTCCTTCAAGTGGACAACACTAAGCTAGATCATAATCTTAAACAAGCACATTTCGTATTTTCAGATTCCAGACAAGTACTGACCAACCCAAATGGATTAGTCTAAAGAGTACAACAATCAATAAGGAAGGTACATACGACTCTCTTTAATAATATGATTAATCGTAGACCAAGACCTCAATAAGAAATCAAAGCACATATAATCACTCAAACACCAACATCAAGAAGGTGAAAACAAGGTGTGAACACACGCGTTACACACAAGTTAAAAGGTCTGCTCAATCACTCACATACAAAGAGGAGGACAAGCATGCACATAAGGTCGATACGTGCCTCACACCAACTAAGGCCACACGTGACACCAGAGATCCCAGTGTTTGCAACATGGACTCTGATACCAAATGTAATGCCCCGCCAGGAAACCATGAAGGGATTAAGCTAAAAAACATGAATAGAGTGCAATAATTTTTTTTTTTAAAAGATAAACACAACATTAAGATACAACGAGATATCAAAATTCAGATTACATAGCGGAAGCTATCAACTAACATCTACAGGGTTTTCCAACATGATTACTTAATTCCACATTTCACTTAACTCACACTAGTAAATCCAATAAGATGATTATCTTAAAAATGAGATAATTTCTTAAACAAGGATAATTCTTTTAGTAAGATAAAATATTAATCAAAAGATAAGGTTTATCCATTAAGATTTATTCATACCTTTCGTTCATACTTTTCATTAAAATTTAAGCCATACATCTAATTTATTAACATAGTTGAATTTCATCATAAACTAATGAGATCCTTCCATGCATACTTAATTTCCTTAACAATAACTGAATGTATTCCATTATACTAAGCTACATTCTTTCATGATCCCATTTTCAGCATTTAAAAGATGACTGCATACATGCATTTAAGATAAATTTCTTCTAACCCACTTATACATTCTATCAAAATATCATCCATACATGTTAACACTAAACATGATATATAAGAACAAAAGCATCACATAACACCAAGATGATCTCCGAGTTCACCCCTAAAGGGCTACATCTCCGGGTCTGCTCAACTGCAAGACCCCTCTGATAATTAATAAAGTTAAGAATACATGAGGTTCTCATAATTTACAATCTTTCCATGAAGATGAAACATAATCAATATACAAATGACCACATCGGTCAATAAATACATAAGCAATCCCTGAAAAGGAAAGGATCCAGCTGAACATAATCGAAGCTAATACAAGGGTCCACTGGAGCATTCACAAACTAAGTCATCGCAACCCAAGGTATAGCATGAAATCGGGTTCTCACAAGGGCATAAGCCAGAGGACGAGTTCACAAAAGTGCTCCTATCCAGACAATACAACAACACACTAGCGAACATAAGGACAAGTGTCATCACACAACTTGGTATGGTTACCATGGCAGGTCTTCATAGGTTCCAGCCCCATCCACTGGGTTACCCTAGCAACCTAATCCGAGCCTCCGACCCATCCAAGCCTCATATGGACCCACACATCCTTTCGTGAAGACAAGGATGATGGTTTGCCATTTCAGGCCTTCTCACAGCATGTCGAGTCTATACTAGCACTCATCCTATGTGTGAGGCACAATTATCTTACTTAGAGATTAACTTTCTAATATACTGTTAGGTTATCACTTATTAGACTCACTTTCGATGGGTTACCCAACAGCCACTTTGGGCACGACCCCCAATCGAAAGCCACTTTCCCATACGATACTAGACTATACTCAAACGAACTCAAAAACCAAGGATTACACATGGTCAAACAAACAGAGTTCAAAATGGAGGAAACAACCATTTGGTCAAACAAGACTTCATATGAGGTGCACTGACAGACGGTACTCTAACTATAGACCTGACCAACTACGGTCAACCACCAAACATCATTCGACACCCGCATAAAGGATAAGACCAAATACAACACCACCACAAAACAACAGTCAAACTCGATACTGAGGACATAAATAGGTACCCCAAATCAATCCATATGACAGGGTCCTATCAAACAAAATAAGGCTTGCCATTACTTAAGCAAAAGCGAATACAGAAATTAAACTCGCATAGGCAATAATCAAAAAAGACAATCTTCTTTCCTATTGATTTAAACAATAAAATCGATCCAATTTTCTAATTGATCTAAGTTTGATTGCAGTTATCTACCTCATTTAGATATAGGTTGTTCTTGGTTTTCTAACTCATTGAGGTTCATTTGCATCGAGCGTACATAAATACGTCATTATGAGTTTTTAAACCAAATTCACATGAATAAAGTAAATAAACATTAACAGAATAAATATGATATTAATCTTCAAATAAAATATCATTGTCATACTAGTTTGAAAATAATGTCTACAAGTTCATCTTTCCAGAACCAAGTTATACTATACAGATCAAGGAAATTGTCACAACCCTCCTTTATCATTTTTTTTTGATTTAAATACAAAACGTTATTTATACTCTTTGGATGAATTATTGAATGAATATTGTAAGGGAATAAATTAATAAACCACACACACATGGAAAATGCACATATATTTTAAATTGTTATTTAATTTCCCTCACCCAAATTAAGGCACATGTTGTAGGAGGAATAAGAAGCTTCTAGAGGCTTCTCCACCTCCTTGCATGTAACTCCTCCCACTAAGCCTAATTAATTTGCATGGAGGCCAAATTGGGAGAAGAATCTCTTTTTTTTAAATTAAAAAATAGGTAGTGGGAAATTGTAATTTCTTTTATAAAATGGGAACAAGTTTCAAAGGAAAAGCTAGCTAATCTGGATAAGAAATTTCTGCAAGTTGAATTCTCTTTGGTAGTCCACTTCATTGGCAGCTAGGATTTTGTTGGAGGATTTTTTCTTCAAATTGGAGGATCAAGGAAGACTCCACACCACCTTCAAGCATCCAGGTTCCTCCAACTTAGTTCATGCATCTCATTTTTTTTATGGTAGATTAGATTGATTAGATTAATTATGAGTATGAAAATTTAATTGTATTTTGTTAAAGAATTAGTTTAGATTTTGTAGAAAATGAGAATCTTGGTTTTAGTAAGATTCATTGTTAAATTTCTTGATATGAAATTAGTTTTTTTTTTTAGATTTTGTAAAGAAGGAGATTTGTTGTTAGAATAGATTCATTGTTTGATAAGAAAATTTGTTTCAAATTTGTAGAATGAAATTCATTTTTTTTGAAAATAAGATTCATTGTTTTAAATTTTTAGTTTCATATTTTAGAGAATAAAATTCATTGTTTTTGTCTTAGAATGAAATTCATTTCTTTTGAAAATAAGATACATTAGTTTCAGATTTTAGAGAATAAAATTCATTGTCTGATAAGAAAATTTGTTTCGGATTTGTAGAATGAAATTCATTTTTTTTCTTGAAATATAAGATTCATTGTTTTAATTCCGATAAGAAATTAGTTTCAGAGTAAATAGAAATTAGATTATTGTCTTCAGTTTATTTTGATAAAAACTAGATCTCCCTGTGTGTAGAAATAAATCCTCTCTCTCTGTGAATGAAATCTCCCTGTGAAAAGAAATAAATCTTCTTTATCTGTGAACGAATTTTCCCTGTGAAAAGAATAAAGGAAATGAAAAAAAAAAACCTCTCTGGCTATTGCTTCATTATATTTTATCTCTGAATATCAATCTGCCACATTGTTATTCCCTGTATCTACCCTGCTCTGGGTGATTTTCAATAGATTAAAATACATTACTCCTGTAAGAAAAAAATAATAACAATAATATTGTTTGCAAAAACAAACACACATATATATATATATATATATATATACGTGCACATATAAATAACAAGAAATGGAAGTCGTTCAAAAAAAAAAACCTCTTAAAAATACCACCTTCGCCCCGCAACGCATGGCGTTTTGCATTATTATTAACCTGCATGCAAGGACGGTTACGTAGTAACCGATTGCAGGGTACGGACGGGCCCGCAGGGTCCCCTCATCCCTGCGGACCTGCGCATGCAGGGCCGCAGGGGTGATGGGACCCGTGGTCCCCACCCCGCAACCCTTGCTACCATCATAATAAAATACAAGCCCATCCCATTTAAATTTGGTTTTTTTTAGTATTTCGAAATTTGGAATTTTATTTGTTTGTTTTTTTAAAAGAATAATAACCTAAATTAATTACCATGTAGTTAATGTTTTTTTTTGGGGGTTGATAATAATGACACTTAGGAAATGATGACTTCTTTATTCCTTAGTGTAAATTTAAGGAGATTGACTTTCAATTAAAAATGAGATTAATGTGTAGCAAGATTTTTATTAAACTATTAAGAATCGTTGGGACACTCGATTGGCCCTTAGAGATTTACTTACCTTATTACAAGTACTTAGATTTAATCATTATTTTGGATTCGTTAAGTCATCTTGCATCATAGATTAATTGCTTTCGTTAATGGTTCATAACATGCGAATTATTTATAGGATAATTATATCTTTCATGCAATTATTACTATGCAAGTTTCATTGGTTATGCAAATTTACACTTCAAGTAGTTACTTCAATTATTTACGTTTTCATTTTCGTTATTCGTAGTTAGATAACTAAATAAAGGAAGTTGGAAAACCAAAACTAGCAGCGTTCGGTATATATGGTGCCTCTGGGTCACGCTTACGGGTAATGCCGTCGTGTTGAACTACTGCACTTAACGCCTAATAAAGCTGCATTAACGACGTCTGTGGCATCGTCCCTATAAATCGTCGGGGAGTAATAAGGGACATTTGGAAGTTAAAAATCCAAGGGGCGGGTAATCCCTCTTGGATCGATAATTTAATAAGATAACTTTTAACTGAATTCCACATCCGTTGAGATAAACCATAGTAAACCCCTCTTAGGGATGGTCAAGATAAGAGCTCTCGTGAAAATTACTTTATTTATTTATTTATTTATTCACCTCGAAGGGATATTGGTGATTGAAATTGGGTGACGCTCATGATAAGAATTAGGTTCTAGTTATTTTGTTAGGCCACAAGCAATAGGCCATCTTGAGCCTTCGCTTAAATGCTACCTTCGTGGGTAGCAACCGCAGAGAAACTGTCTGGGACACTGACCCTAGAAAGGGTTGCGTACCCACAAAATCAGTTTACATCAAACCATAGATTAGGAAATAGAACTACATACTTTACGCCTTGATCCCGTGCCGAAGCGGGTATGTAGGCAGTCTTGGGACGGAGTTGTCCCTCGTACTCAGGTGTTCGTGGGTGGGGTTTAGGCTTGGCTGAGTAAGAATCCTAATTGAAAGATAAGATAATCAAACTTAATTCGATGCATACTCGGAAGGAATCCCGTATGGATTCGCTTGACTTCCCAAGGCTTTAAGCCAAATTCCGAGGCGGAATTCAAGCTTGTATTATTTTCTTATTACTCCTAAGGACGGCGACCTCGGTGCATTCTTGTTAGAAGAATGTAGTACTTAGTGAGTGGCTCAGGACCCGAATGGTCCCGATGAGTCTAAGTCTCTGGCCAGAGCATCTCCTATCCCGTTTGGATGGATGCCTACCCCGTATGGGTAGATGCCTATCCCGTATTGGATAGATGGAATTTACGTCCCGTATGGACAATTGCCTAACCCGTATGGTTAGAAGCTCATCCTGAATGGATGAATGCCCAATCCTATTTGGATGGATGCCTAGAGTATGCAATTGAAATAAACATAATAAAGGAAAAAAAAAAAAAAAAAAAATATACTCAATTTTTGTTGGATTAATCTAGGGTGGGTTATTACAGAAATATATATTTAAATAAACCAAATATAGATAATCTTTCCCCAAATTAAAGATTATTTCCTTGCGCAAATGAAGAAAAATACCAAAATTAACTATTAATTAATATATATCTTTATTAATCTGCGATTAATAAAATATAACAAACTAATAATTAAAAAACCAATATTAAGAAATCAAGTATTTAATTAGAAAAATATTCATTAATAATAAAATAGAATTTGAATATTAATTAATGTATATTTTCCATTATACAAATAATTAATAACAAGTTAATTATAATTTATTACTTAATTAACAATTAATCATAATTAAAAAAAATTAACTAAAAATACATTTATTATAATATTAAATTATTATTATATATATATATTAAAAAAAGCCACGTTTTTTTTTCATATATATATTTTTTAAATTACTGTTAAAAAGAGTAACAGAAAAAAAATAGTCTTAGCAGAGACATGAATTTTTTATTTTATTTTTTCTCTTCAGAAAACTATAAGTTTTCTTAAATTTACATTTCCTTTTTTTTTTTTTTTAAAGCCTAGATTCAAGTAAGGGAAAGATTTCTTACAAACAAACACCAGATGGGCAAAATAAGAAGGATTAACATCCATAATCCAAACCCTTCTACCAAACTTGACTAAAACAACTAATTTTCTCCAAACAAAACTTAAATCAAGAACATCCAATGGAGATTTAACAAAGTTTATTGGGAACAACCAAAATTCAATCTGGAGATTGGAAAGGAAGCAAGGAGAATTTAATTTCAGAAATTAATCTACAACTTCTTTCATTTTCCCCAAATAAATGAGATTATTTACAATCACAACCAGATTACTACAAAAACACCAAAAACAATATTTTAAAAACAAAGAAACCAATGGAATTAACCAGACGCCTACCTGGTTAAGCAATCCTAGCAAGATTGATGAAGAGCCCAATTCTCTAGCTCAAGAAATTCCTTCTCCTCCCAAAACCCCCAAATTTTGCATCCAATAATATTTTCCAACAAAATATTTTTCCAAAAAAAATCAACCTCCAAAAATATTTTCAACCCTAGGTTAAATGGGGAAAAGTTTGACCAAAAACTTATTTTTGGATTTAAAATTTTTATTTAAAATAAATCACAAAAATCATTCTTTTAAACTATATCAATACATTTAACTTGCTTTTCAATTTAAAAATTGATTTCCTCAATTAACTAAAAGTAACCTTTCTATTTCCAAAATACCAACAACATTAAATTAATTCTATTTCAATTAAATTTAAATCTTTCTTTTCATGAGCATAAACATAATAAATTTAACATTAAAATTTACCATTTAATTGAATTTGCCACCAACCTGAACTGAGCAATTCAATTAACGATTAATCACATAAAAAGGGAGCCTATTTAATTTAGTCCCCAAATAAACTAATGCGAAAACACACATTAAATCCAATTAGAGATTAAGGATTAATTACTCGATTTAAAAACACACAAAACACACAACCCAAGAAATTCAATCGAACAGACGACCCACAACCCCAACCAACAGGAATACCGACGACGATTGAGGACACTCACTTGAGCACGACTATGGTCAAATGAGGGTCTTACGACCACCTAATCCAAATTCTAAGGACCAAAGAGGTACACTCAAACCTACGAAACCAGGTGGAGACAAACCTCCCACCCATGCGGCACTGTACTTGAAATCTCCTGCAACCAAGAGTCATACGTGCATACATATATAAACTTAATGAATGTGTTAGCCCAAGATAATAACACGAAATGGGAGAATTAATAACTTGCATACGAATTGGTGCGAAAACCACATTAACAGCTATGCACTAAAATCAAAACACCTGACTATAATCATTATATTATGATTAACTAACCAAGGTCAAACCGAGATTAGAAATTGATTAGGGCAAGGGTACTACATTCTTCCCGCCTAGGTTCTGACTTACTCCTAGAAGTCGTAAGGCTAGATGGAGAACATGTCGCATGCATTAGCCCTGAAACTCATTCAACAAATATTAAATTGCACATAAGAATCTTTCCATAAATAAATAAAACATTATTGCTAAATCCTCTATGAGTGCCATTACCCATTAGCAAGATACATCTAAATCCATACATTTCTTATAACATTCTAGGAATTATCCACAATCATAGTAGAGATACAAGAATCTTCTCCCTTTCATTACACCAAGTTAAAGCATTAAAAGAGGTAAGCAAATATTACCATACTCATCTATCAAACATGACAAGAAAACATGCCATCATGATCAATTTCTTTTACCAATCCATCTTTATCATAAAAATTTATCGCATAGAACTAGCTTCAAAATTCAAATTCTACAACCAAGTTAACTTTCATGAAATAAGAGCAACGTAAATAACTCAATTGTTTACACTTTCCAGGCACACAAAAACCTTTCCAATGACTATGTCCCATAACATAGTGACAAGTTAACACAATTTTTTCCATGATTGCACATAATAACCACCCACATAACTAGAATGCATAACTCAAAAGGCCACATGTGAGCATGTCAATTGCTCGATCAAAGATAACATGCACGATCAACATCTCTATGCCTGATCTCATAACAACAATATGATCATAAATATCTAATATCTCACTCATGGCTCGATGGTGCTAGGGCACACCATAGCAGTGCTACCTTCCATACGAGACCTTCGTGAACATCCCTTGTTGAGTAAGGTGGTTATCCTCCAAGAGATAGTCACCACACATAGGTAGGTAGTGGATCCTAGTTGCATCACAACCTCACATACCCCCATCCTCAAGGTTCCTTACGTCTACTTCCTCGTACACACTCTACCAAGACCGTCTCATACGTCCTTGGTGAGGAATTTCACATTTCAACACAAGACCAACATACAAAAACAATAAGGATAAACCAGTTTAGCCACCAAAGTACAGATGAATAAAGATAATAAATCATCAATTCCAACAATAAGGCAAGAAAATAATCTGGAATTTGCAACACCAAATCAAGAATGCAAAAGATTACAAGATCGTGGCTAAACCTTCAAATTCAAAGTAAAATATATTGTTGGTCCCCAAAGAAATATAAATAATATCACAACTGCACATAACATCACTATGTGACTAGCATCTAGCCACCAACAAGGAAGGAAGGAACAATCGTCTAGCCATCGCAATAGCTCATCATGTGGTGCGATATAGTCACACTACCCACATGGCATGGTGGTGTGCACCTCGACATCACCCTGCATCACGTCGTCACGTGGCATGGCAATACCCCAAGCGGAGAAGACACGCAATGGACGTATCCCGCATGGTAGTGTACCTCACAGAAACAAGTACATGCAGGTCACGTCCCGCATAGCGACATATCTATAAGGATACTCACCGTAAGCCAGAGGTATACATGACTAAGGTCCACCCACATGTCCACCTACACATACTAACCGGTAGCTCATGTGGATAAACCTACCTTTCATGAAGACAAGGCAAGGGATCCTCAAAAATACACCTTCACTATGCTCAAGAAACACCATCCAAATGCTCAAATAAAGGAGAGGAATAGGCTGTCACACATAAACCTATAAATAGATTCATCAAAAGGGAAAGTATTGAGTACACCTTTGATACAGTTTTATTGTATAAATATATCATTCCTCGAAATAGAGAAGCTAAAGTTACTTCACACCGACATTACTCATACGCCAATCCATACTATTCAAGGAATGGTGACTTCGAATACTACCCCTTAACATACTGAATTACCCACAACCCGAGGTTTGGTACTTAGTAGGGAAACAAATAAGCAACATCACATAGACAGTATGGTTTCCCATACTCATAAGCAACATATCCTCTATGGTTGATTACTTCACCAACCCATGGGCACATATAATAAGCACTGGTTTCTTACAATACACATGAATACACCAGTATTTGTTTAGCCACATTTATGGGGAGTACTTTTCAGTACGCTATCATCTACTCAAGGAAGATTTTAAATAATGCTTCCCACATGAATAATTGAATCAAGTTTACTCTAGATACAAGTACTAAAATTATTAACAATTCACAATTACATAAGGAAATAGCATCATTCTTGTATCTTTCTTGGATATCTCTAAGCATTCGAATTCACATTACTAACTATGCAAATCTATTTTCCAAAGAGGGCTTTCATCTTTCAATATGAAGCCAAAATGCAATAGTACAATTTCACATGTTTTATAAACTTTCTATTTAAATCAATGCATTCTTTGTAGAATTTCTAAAAATCTTATAATATAGTCAACGAGAAGGGAAAGAGAGTTTGATAACCAAACTATTTCCTACAAAGACACAAGATCAAAAAGATCACACTATATACTAAAATTTCTCACTATAAGCCTATCATTTTAATTGCACAATTTTCATTTCGCTACTATTTTAGAAGGATTCCAAACAGCCTAACATGACATTTCCAATAATTATGGTTGTAACAGAATGTTCTAGTTTTCCAAACAACATAGATCAAAATAGGTAATCTTAGCAATGATGCAAGGCCTCTTGAGAACACTTACTACTTTAGTACAATACAGACACATATCATAATTTGCGACCTATCATTGAAAATCAAATTACAATCAAAAGGTAAGCGAGGAGATATCACCAAAATAATACATATTAATGCATGCACATCAAACAAGCTTTTCATTCGCACTTTCTAAGCATAATAAGGTAATTACATATACCCAAAAGCAAGTTCAATGGAGAATTGCTAAAATAAATCCTCAATCAAATTGGTTTAATGAAATACATAAAATAATCTTTCGTGGAACACATTAATACACTTTTGAAGCTACTATAACATGTCCCCTTTAATACCTCTTTTACAAACAAAGCAGTTTCACATAACAACTATTCGCATATTAATGCACATTACTTAAGATATAATTTAATTATATTACTTCTACAAAATACATGGAGAATTCTTTAATGTAAACATACAGTTTTCTCCCAATAGCCAATATTAACTTTCAAACCCAAAGCCCCTTTTATTATTTAAAAACACATAAGCGTCATATGGTTCACACAAGGGTTCAAGAAGTCACACCTTTCTCTTGCAAAAAGGAAAACTCAAATTGGAGATAATTACACACATCCCAAATATTTTAATATCTAGAAAGAGAGAGAGAGAGGAGGAAGGGTTATAATCATTCAGTTTGCTACAAAATAAGCATTCAACATTTACCATACTAGTCCTTCAAGTGGACAACACTAAGCTAGATCATAATCTTAAACAAGCACATTTCGTACTTTCAGATTCCAGACAAGTACTGACCAACCCAAATGGATTAGTCTAAAGAGTACAACAATCAATAAGGAAGGTACATACGACTCTCTTTAATAATATGAGTAATTGTAGACCAAGACCTCAATAAGCAATCAAAGCACATATAATCACTCAAACACCAACATCAAGAAGGTGAAAACAAGGTGTGAACACATGCGTTACACACAAGTTAAAAGGTCTGCTCAATCACTCACATACATAGAGGAGGACAAGCATGCACATAAGGTCGATACACCTCACACCAACTAAGGGCACACGCGACACTAGAGATCCCAGTGTTTGCAACATGGACTCTGATACCAAATGTAATGCCCCGCTAGGAAACCCTGAAGGGATTAAGCTAAAACACATGAATAGAGTGCAATAATTTTTTTTTTTAAAGATAAACACAACATTAAGATACAACGAGATATCAAAATTTAGATTACATAGCGGAAGCCATCAACTAACATATACAGGGTTTTCCAACATGATTACTTAATTCCACATTTCACTTAACTCACACTAATAAATCCAATAAGATGATTATCTTAAAAATGAGATAATTTCTTAAACAAGGATAATTCTTTTAGTAAGATAAAATATTAATCACAAGATAAGGTTCATCCATTAAGATTTATTCATACCTTCCGTTCATACTTTTCATTAAAATTTAAGCCATACATCTAATTTATTAACACACTTGAATTTCATCATAAACTAATGAGATCCTTCCATGCATACTTAATTTCCTTAACAATAACTGAATGTATTCCATTATACTAAGCTACATTCTTTCATGATCCCATTTTCAGCATTTAAAAGATGACTGCATACATGCATTTAAGATAAATTTCTTCTAACCCACTTATACATTCTATCAAAATATCATCCATACATGCTAACACTAAACATGATATATAAGAACAAAAGCATCACATAACACCAAGATGATCTCGGAGTTCACCCCTAAAGGGCTACATCTCCGGGTCTGCTCAACTGCAAGACCCCTCTAATAATTAATAAAGTTAAGAATACATGAGGTTCTCATAATTTACAATCTTTCCATGAAGGTGAAACATAATCAATATACAAACGACCACATCAGTCAATAAATACATAAGCGATCCCTGAAAAGGAAAGGATCCAGCTGAACATAATCGAAGCTAATACAAGGGTCCACTAGAGCATTCACAAACTAAGTCATCACAACCCAAGGTATAGCATAAAATCAGGTTCTCAGAAGGGCATAAGCAATAGCACGAGTTCACAAAAGTGCTCCTATCTAGACAATACAACAACACACTAGCGAACATAAGGACAAGTGTCATCACACAACTTGGTATGGTTACCATGGCAGGTCTTCATAGGTTCCGGCCCCATCCACTGGGTTACCCTAGCAACCTAATCCGATCCTCCGACCCATCCAAGCCTCATATGGACCTACACATCCTTTCGTGAAGACAAGGATGATGGGTTGCCATTTTAGGCCTTCTCACAGCATGTCGAGTCTATACTAGCACTCATCCTATGTGTGAGGCACAATTATCTTACTTAGAGATTAACTTTCTAATATACTGTTAGGTTATCACTTATTAGACTCACTTTCGATGGGTTACCCAACAGCCACTTTGGGCACAGCCCCCAATCGAAAGCCACTTTCCCATACGATACTAGACTATACTCAAACGAACTCAAAAACCACGGAGTACACATGGTCAAACAAACAGAGTTCAAAATGGAGGAAACAACCATTTGGTCAAACAGGACTTCATATGAGGTGCACTAAAAGACGATACTCTAACTAGAGACCTGACCAACTATGGTCAACCACCAAACATCATTCGACACCCGCATAAAGGATAAGACCAAACACAACACCACCACAAAACAACAGTCAAACTCGATACTGAGGACATAAATAGGTACCCCAAATCAATCCATATGATAGGGTCCTATCAAACAAAATAAGGCTTGCCATTACTTAAGCAAAAGCGAATACAAAAATTAAACTCGCATAGGCAATAACCGGAGAAGACAATCTTCTTTCCTATTGATTTAAACAATAAAATTGATCCAATTTTCTAATTGATCTAAGTTTGATTGCAGTTATCTACCTCATTTAGATATAGGTTGTTCTTGGTTTTCTAACTCATTGAGGTTCATTTGCATCGAGCATACATAAATACGTCATTATGAGTTTTTAAACCAAATTCACATGAATAAAGTAAATAAAGATTAACCGAATAAATATGATATTAATCTTCAAATAAAATATCATTGTCATACTGGTTTGAAAATAATGTCTACAAGTTCATCTTTCCAGAACCAAGTTACACTATACAGATCAAGGAAATATATATTTAAAGAAACCAAATATAGATAATCTTTTCCCAAATTAAAGATTATTTCCTTGCACACATGAAGAAAAATACCAAAATTAACTATTAATTAATATATATCTATATTAATCTGTGATTAATAAAATATAACAAATTAATAATTAAAAAACCAATATTAAGAAATCAAGTATTTAATTAGAAAAATATTCATTAATAATAAAATAGAATTTGAATATTAATTAATGTATATTTTCCATTATACAAATAATTAATAACAAATTAATAATAATTTATTACTTAATGAACAATTAATCATAATTAAAAAAAATTAACTAAAAATACATTTATTATAATATTAAATTATTATTATTATTATATATATATATATTTAAAAAAGCCACGTTTTTTTTCATATATATATTTTTTAAATTACTGTTAAAAAGAGTAACAGAAAAAAAATAGTCTTAGCAGAGACATGAATTTTTTATTTTATTTTTCTCTTCAGAAAACTATAAGTTTTCTTAAATTTACATTTCCTTTTTTTTTTTTTTTTAAAGCCCAGATTCAAGGAAGGGAAAGATTTCTTACAAACAAACACCAGATGGGCAAAATAAGAAGGATTAACATTCATAATCCAAACCCTTCTACCAAACTTGACTAAAACAGCTAATTTTCTCCAAATAAAACTTAAATCAAGAACATCCAATGGAGATTTAACAAAGTTTATTAGGAACAACCAAAATTCAATCTGGAGATTGGAAAGGAAGCAAGGAGAATTTAATTTCAGAAATTAATCTACAACTTCTTTCATTTTCCCCAAATAAATGAGATTATTTACAATCACAACCAGATTACTAGAAAAACACCAAAAACAATCTTTTAAAAACAAAGAAACCAATGGAATTAACCAGAGGTGTACCTGGTTAAGCAATCCTGGCAAGATTGAAGAAGAGCCCAATTCTCCAGCTCAAGAAATTCCTTCTCCTCCCAAAACCCCCAAATTTTGCATCCAATAATATTTTTCAACAAAATATTTTTCCAAAAAAAATCAACCTCCAAAAATATTTTCAACCCTAGGTTAAATGGGGAAAAGTTTGACCAAAAACTTATTTTTGGATTTAAATTTTTTATTTAAAATAAATCACAAAAATCATTCTTTTAAACTATATCAATACATTTAATTTGCTTTTCAATTTAAAAATTGATTTCCTCAATTAACTGAAATTAACCTTTCATTTCCAAAATGCCAACAAGATTAAATTAATTCTATTTCAATTAAATTTAAATCTTTCTTTTCATGAGCATAAACATAATAAATTTAACATTAAAATTTACCATTTAATTGAATTTGCCACCAACTTGAATTGAGCAATTCAATTAACGATTAAACACATAAAAAGGGGGCCTATTTAATTTAGTCCCCAAATAAACTAATGTGAAAACACACATTAAATCAAATTAGAGATTAAGGATTAATTACACAATTTAACCACACACAAAACACGCAACCCAAGAAAGTCAAATGAACAGACGACCCGCAACCCCAACCAACGGGAATACTGAGTACGACTGACGATGCTCACTTGAGCATGACTATGGTCAAACGAGGGTCTTACAACCACCTAATCCAAATTCTAGGGACCAAAGAGGTACACTCAAACCTGTGAAACCAGGTGGAGATGAACCTCGCACCCATGCGGCACTGTACCTGAAATCTCCTGCAACCAAGAGTCATACATGCATACATATATAAAATTAATGAATGTGTTAGCCCAAGATAATAACACGAAATGGGAGAATTAATAACTTGCATACGAATTGGTGTGAAAACCACATTAACAGCTATGCACTAAAATCAAAACACCTGATTATAATCATTATATTATGATAAACTAACCAATGTCAAACTGAGATTAGAAATTGATTAGGGCAGGGGTACTACATGATGCCAAAGCAACCACAAGACATGTGTATGGATGTCAATTTCCCTAAAGACATTGATTTTTTCTTCGACAATTTTGAACATTTTCTAGGAACTTCAGTTCCAGATTTGTCTTCTAACATTGATTTTCTAAATCATCTAAATATATTTCCTAGTTATGCAATTCAATTAGAAATTATTCCCATGTCTATTGACTATGCTAATTTGCTTGGTCCTGATGATTAGTCTCTAGTGGAGCCCTACAACTCAAAATTATTTTTCTAAATAATTCAAAGGACTTCTGATTATCAAGTCTGACTATAACAACTATTCTTTGCCTCAGAAAAAAGACCATTGTGGTCAATCTTGTTCACTCCTCCTATGTGAGCACTTGCACTATAAATCACATCCATTTTATGTAAGCATAATCTGATGTTGACATAAAATTTAAAGATAGGAAGGAACCTCGGAAATCCAGAGCAGGTGATGATATCTTTTTTACTATTTTTTAATATAAGCTTAACTTACAATAAAAGATTGTTCTAACAATTTTTTTCTTTTTGATAAAACAATTGTAATATTTTAAAAAAGATTGTAGATTTTTTTTAAAAATATTTTTATTATTTTCATGTTCTTTTTAAATTTAAAAATATAAAGTGAGTGATTACACGTATTTTACGATTTCCTATTTACATAAGCACAAAACAAAAAAAATGTTCATTCTCTTTCTTAAATTCTAAAAATCAAATCAAGCTATGAATTCTATTTTACTACTTTTTTTAAGTAAAATTATACTAAAAGATTGTGGTAATAAATATTTAATAATTTATGTGAATAATTATGAAGAAGAAGAATTTCATCCAAAAGGCTAAAAATAGCCTATGGGATCGTTGGTCCAATCAAACCAACTTCTACAGTTCAATCATTTTCTTATGCAAGGTAATGATGAATGCCCCAAACTTCTCAACAGTCCCCTTGTTGAATAAATTATACTAAGATCTAGTTGACAAGATATTTCCATACTTGTTCTAGTTGTCTATAAAGGCATCACACTCTAAAATGAAATGTGTTTATGTTTACACTTTCCCCAAAGTGCAAAAAATACACACTCTTTCTTCCCAAGTTTCTTTTGGCCTTTTCCAACATTTGGTTTCACAAAATAGTTTATGAGAGTTAGTTCTTAACTAAGAAATAAGAATTTTGACTCTCCACAAAATATTAGCTCATATATGTATGTGCTTTTTATGATGATCACAAGTGGGATTGAACTCATTGATCTAATATGTTTTTTTCCTCCCTAGCCCTTTACCCCAAATATGCTTGTAGAAATTTTCCATAGCAAAATCCTTTATCTATTTACTATTCGTGGGGAAAGTATTCCAGTAGATATCTCATTTACTCATCCATTTGATGTTGTGTTTCATCCAAGTCTTCTTTCTTTTGCACAATATGTCATTAAAAATAACCTTAGGCCATCTACCTTCTTCCATTTGCTCGATTCTTTTTAAATAAATTATGAGACACACATAAAAAATTAATCAATAAGAGAAACTCCAATTTCACTTAACTTGATATCATAAGGAATCACACTTTTAATTTTTAATTTTCCTGTGATAAAATATTTTTTAATTTTCTTAATTTTCTTCCACTATGAGTCTAAGGTATTATTGACCCATAATTCACACTAATAACTAGAAGCACTAAAAGCCAAAAAAGAGTAAGAATACTTTTCCAATCCCATAGCTCTGCCTCTCTACATCTATTTTGAAGAGCATAAAACACTTTTCAACCTCCTAAAGTTCTCTTCTTTCTACAACCTTCCTAACTTAGATTTTTGCTCAAGTCAATTACAAGATTATTGTAATCGATAGCTTCTTCAAGAACACTACCTTCAAAGTAGAACTTATGCTTCTTTTGTTTTCTTCTATTATAGAAAACTATGACTTTCATCTTTGTTGATATTGACTTGTATCTTGTTGACAAAAAAACCTTGACCTAAGTGTAAGGTGTAATATTCTCTCATATGTAGCAAACCTTGGTGTGATGTGCAATAAAAAGAAAGAGCTTATATATGTAATAGATATAAACCAATTTATAATAAATTCCATATATTCATATATACACATCCATTGCATCATATAATCATATACTTTAATCTCTTGCACATGTCTTATAATCCATTCATTATTCTTCATCTATATAAATATATATTTTAGATAGATATATATCACACTTCCTTATTCCCACATATATTATTCTATATATATGTTTCCACTCTCTTATCTCCCACATTTATCTCTTTATATAGCCTCTTTATTCCTCTTCATAATACCTTTTCATCACATCCTATCATAATAACTCTTCATTATCTTATTCTGATGAATTTACCTTTTATTTTAAAATATTTTACTATTTTACAGCTTATTTAGACATATTAGATGTGTTTTAAGGCTATTTAAGAGGTATATAATAGATATATGGGTATTAAAATTACCCAAATAATATATGTGGTGCTTCATAGCCCTATTTCCTTCCAGCTTTGTCCCCAGACCTAAAATATTATCTTTTCCTCAATACAATTTAGTAAAAGCACTTGTATCCTTCATGAATGTATTTCTTTTCATGGTTCCTTTTTAGTAGAAACCCTCATTGTTTACTTATTATAGCAATACCCACCTTGACGTGCTCTATCTCAAATATTTATAATTTTCTTGGTTCCTACCATTTTTAATATATGAATATTTATGCTTGTACAACCTTTTAATGTGTGGTATTTTTCCAATTACATTTGTTGATCCATCCACAATTCATTTGTATACAATTATTTTGCCACTTTTTATTCCAACACATTTTTTTAGAATGATCCTTTAGACCACAAATACTAGAAGGTTGAAGATCCCAACACATTTCTTTTCTATGTCATTTTCTAAGGCATTGAGGACATTGCATTTCTTGAAGTGATTTGTTGTAACATTTTGTACTTGTAAAATCATCTTCTTTTCCATTTTTAGTACTTTCATTATTTAGCCTCACACTTGGTATAATGGGCTTTAAGACTTTTCTTACGTATTCTATTCTTTCAATTGTCTTAAGAACAAGATTCTTTGGAGAACATCTTTTATCATTATCATTTGAAGTGTCAACATTTGTATATTCAAAATCATCATTATCCCTACTATTACAATCTTCACCAAAAGAATTTTGAGCTATATTACATTTGTCAAGCGATTCATCAAATGAATAACACAAATCATTTGTATCACATTCAATGTATTACATATTCTAACCTTAGACCTTAAGCATTAGTTTTCATTTTGACATTTTGTAAGCAATTGTTCCAACTTATCATTTTGTTCTTTCAATGTTGATATTTCACTCTTTTGTAAACTATTTTCTTTTTCTAGTTCTTCATTCTTCTTTTCAACTTTGTCAAGTTCATTTTCTAGAATACCTTTTTCAATTAAATATTTATAATTATACCCTCTAAATTGTTTCATCCTTTCTTCTAGGTCTAAATTATCATTTTTTACTTTATCAATTCTTCCATTAAACCCCCATTTTCTATCTTCAACCCTTCTAAAATCTTTCCTATTGTCTCAAAAAATTTGCTTCTCAAATTTTTGACACTAATTTATTCTTTTCTATAATCACCATCCTTGTGCAAACCAAGGCCCTACAATGGAACCGATGTTGACATAAAAACCTTTGCCCAAGTGTAAGGTGTAATATTCTATCATATGTAATAAACCTTGGTGTGAAAGGGAGAACTTAGATATGTAATAAATAAAAATCAATTTATAATAAATTGTGTATGTTCATATATGCACATCCATTACATCATATATTCATATACTTTAATATCTTACACATGTCCTATAATCCATTCATGTTATTCTTCATCTACACACACAAACACACATGTGTGTGTGTACATACGTACATACATATGTATGTATGTATGTATGAACACACACACACACACACACACAGACACACACACACACACACACACACACATCTATGTGTGTGTGTGTGTGTGTGTGTGTGTACATATATATGAATATATATGTATATGTATGTATGTATGTATGTATGTGTGTATGTATGTATGTATGTATATGTATATGTATATGTATATGTATATGTATATGTATATGTATATGTATATGTATATGTATATGTATGCGTGTGTGTGTTGAACTCAAGGTAGGACTGAGTGGGGTGAATCGGTCCAAAATAAAAATTAAATGCAACACAAACAATTAAACTTCAACACACATCCAACACATGAACATCAAGATTTTCTACGTGGAAAACCCAAACAAGGAAAAGCCATGGTGAACACCTTCCCACAAGAATATATCCACTATGTATATTAGATAACAAAGAAAATAGCTCATTGCTCTGAACTTGCAAACGAAGGCTAACTAGTCATGGCACGAGATACAAAAGAGGGCCTGCAAAACTTGAAGCTAACTACACTCAAGGAAAGATACAAAAAGATATGAAAAGAAGGATCTCTTGATCATTAACTTGTTCTTGAACTCTGCATAAAGCAACCAACATAAAAACACACACAACTCAAACCTCAACTAGCAACACTTTATTTAATATCTCTACCACAGTCTCAGCATAACTTGCATATCATTTGAGCACAACTCTTCTTCTCTGCATTTCACCAAACCTCACTAATTCTCTTTGTATCATACATCTACATTTCACTCCTCATCACACACTTAATCACATTCATCCTTATATAAAAGATAGATCATCAAAGCTTGAACCAAGTTGGTTTGAACCAAAATATAATAGACCAAAAATACACTCTTTGATCCACTCCAAGAGAAAGAGGGGACCAAAACACATCTCCCAAAGATCAATCCACCAGTCTGCAATCATTAGGACATAACCAACAACAAATTCACACGCTACGCATTCATATAAGCAATTAATAGTCCAAACATATTCTCCAATGCAAGCAACTCAAATTTGGATCTCCACATGCTAACACATCAAACAATCTCCCACAATTCATATCTATACCTAAGGATAGGTCAAACATAGAATATCATAACAAGCAATTAACACTGCTACAACACCCAAAGAATACAAAGATATTTCTGAACCATAGAACAATCATAACCATAATACCAAAACTATATCGAACAAAGATAACCATAATAAGAAACAACAACAACACTTTTTGGACCTAAGAACTTTCGAAACAACCAATGAACACCTGCAACACCAACTAAATATGATATCTCTACACCATAGACATTTTGGACCAATACCATTCTAGAACAACAAGTTTGACATCAATGACAACCACAATAACACATACTTCCAACAATATCCCCTTTTGTCATTGATGGCAACACTTGACCAAACTCAAATGCTACTCAATATCTCTCTACAAACTGAATCTACACAAATTCTTCCCATATCAAAAGTATTACTCAATCTCTATTCAACCTCTCTCTTAGAACTACTCAATCTCTCCCCTTTGCTATAATTTACTCAATATCTCCCAAAATATCAAACTTTCTCAATCTCTCTCTCTTTTCCATCAAGGACAAAGGTCACAACAAGATTGCACACACCACTACTCCCCCTAAGAGAATCAACATCATCAATCCAGGACATGAAATAGGCATGAAAGCTCCCCCTGGAAAGATGCATCCCCATAATGCACCTAGCTAGAAGGAGGGGCAGTAACCCCAATCTTCTCCAGAAGAAACTCAAATGTGTCCTTTTCCAATTCCTTTATGAAAATATCTAAAAAAATGCTCTTTTGTAGATATGTATTCCAATCTAACTTCCTTCTCAACAACTTTCTCCCTTAAGTAGTGATATCTGATTGAAATATTCTTTGTTCTTGAATGCATAGCTGAATTCTTCAAAATGTTTATTGCACTTGTATTGTCACACATAATAGGAATTGCTTCATCATATGTTACCTTGATATCCTTAAGAGTTTGTCTCATCCACATTACCTAAGTACAACAAGATGTCACTGCAATATACTTTGCTTCAACTATACATAGAGAAACTGAATTTTGTTTTTTATTGAACCTAGAGACCAATTTGTCTCCTAAAAAGAATGCACTGCCACTAGTACTCTTCCAGTCATTAACACTTCCAATCCAATCTGCATTAGTATAGTTTGTCAACAAAAAATCTCCAATTTTTTTGTACCAAAGTCCATAATCCACAGTACCTTTCAAATATCTAGAAATTCTCTTCACAACTTGCTCATGTGTTACCTTCGGATTTACCTAAAATCTAGCTACCAAACAAACAACTTGCATGATATCTAGTTTGGATGCAGTCAAATACAACAATCCACCAATCATCAACCTATACTTATTCTATTAAACCTCTAGAAACTCTTCATATTTGCTCAACTTGTGTCCAATAGTTAAAGGAGTTGTAACCAGTTTGCAATCATCAAAATCAAATTTCTTCAACATTTTCTTCACATTCTTTCTCTAAGAGATAAAAATTCCATTTTTTGATTGAATAACTTGCAACTCAAGAAAGAAAGATAACTTACCAATCATTGAGATTTCAAATTCTTTATGCATCTCTTTAGCAAACTCTTTACATAAACTATCATCTCAACTAGTTCCCCACCATGAACTTATCCCTGGTGGAAGATGAGAGAACCATTCTAAAGCTTGATCTCCCAAGAAAAGATGCACCAAGTAGGTGTCATCTCCTGCGACCTCTATACAGGTAGTGAATAATTATTGAATATGATCCCTTGGGTCACCCTTCCCCTTGTACTTCTCAAATTTAGGAGTTTCAAATTTTGGGGGAAAAGGTGACATGTATATTTTTCAATCAAAGGGATATGGACAGAGATCTTCTATGGTATAGCTCTTTTTTATGTTGCCTATTTGGACGTTGGTCAATTATCTTTGTAGTTTTTGAACTTGTTTAACAACAAGGTCTATTTGAGTATAAAGTGTATGTGTATTACGATTAGATTCGACAAAAGGATTGGCATTGGTGTACATAGGAGGTTGTTGGAAAGTCAAATAGTTGTGAAGTTGTGTACTACTAGTCCCACTCGGTGAAGTGAAGCATGTAAAATGAGTATTGATGTTGGGTAGAGTCACACCAAATGATTTATGAGGACCTTGGTTCAAATTTTGATGAGTGTAGGTTGATCCCATAGAAATTGATACAGAGGGTTGTGTGGTACTTGTCATGGATCCTCCAAGAGTTGAAACAAGAATCTCGGAAGTGCTGGACAAAGTTTGGGCTAACACACTAGAAGCGCTAGCTATCATTTGTGATGAGGTACTGGCACTCATTTGAGATGTAGTGTTCATGTTTGTCTGAATCTTTGCAGATGTTGTGCTAGATTTCAAAATTTGGGTTGAAGCCATAGTGGCTTGAGTTGATGTTGCTTGTGTGTTTTGTATTGAACCTTGGGTAGAACTTAATGATGCAGCATGAGTTTGAGTTTGTTGGGAATATGACCCCGATGTTTGACCCATGTTTGTATGAAGGGTAGTCTTGGGTGGTAGAATGGTCATGACATCAAAATCGGGTGGTAATTTGGCCCCATTTTGGAGTAGCAACAGAAGACTGTATCTATTCGAGTCACTGTTTAGAACACCATTGAGAAGTGTGGGCGTATGAGGCTCCTATTGTGTAACTTCAAGCTCTTTAGTTGTTAGATTATGTGGAAGGGTTCCTATCGAGGATGGATCATTGGCATTTGATGGTAAGGTTGCACCTCTTCGGGGTTGTCCATGTGAATACCTTGGTAGGTTCATAGTGCTATTAGGGTTGAAAGTGGGATCTCTATTCGAGTCCATTTGACTCCTAGCCTTTTGCGGTCGGGTAACGGGCATTAATGACTCCTATGACTGTCTAAGGATGAAATGCAATAATTGAGGTTGGTTAATACACACTAAGGGTATTGCACATGCTAAGGTTTTTGGTGATGGACTAAAAATGCAGTTGAACTAGGTAAGACTTTTAGGAATTCCTAAGACACTCTATTGAGGACATGGAGGAGGTTGTTATTGGAGTTGTACTCTTTCAAGTCTATGCTAAATGATTTCTCTTTCAGTTGCAACTTGAATTTTTTGGGCTTTTACTTTTCCTCCCCTAAGACAAAGCTAACTCACATGTATTGAGGTTAGTTTCTTTTTAATTTCCAAGAGAGATTGTTTAGCCCCCAGATAATAGTGTCCTGGTTGTCATTGAATCATAAGTCTAGTTGCAAAACTAGGAAGATATCTCTATGTGGTAAGACCTTTTTGGTTCATGCTAAGTGACTTTCCTAAACAGGATTGTATATTGATTGATAAGATGACAATGCTAATGTCATCTAGGATGCTAATGAGGATGAGATCCAAAGACAAAGTTAGACACTGGGAAAGAGATATCAAGGATTATTTTGACCTGCGACAAGGTAGAGATTTGTTATAGATGTTGATTCCCTATGCTAGACTTGTGAGCAAGAGAATAGGATTGTAGAGATTGTAAAGACGTAAACATTCTAACCTCAATAATAAAATGAAAACTCTTTATTCTTAAATAATTTCATAATTCAATAACGTCACTCAAAAAAGATCATTACATATGCAAATTCCATGATCTAAATTTCAAGAATATATTAAATAAAGAGATTTATGATAGTATTATTACAATATTGAATATCTTCATAGTATTTGAATCATACTAAACATCATTCATAATTACATAAAAAGACTTAGGCATTTCAAATGCCTTAAGCTGAAATATACATATTCAAGACATTACAAAGAAAAGAGATGAGATGTGTCTATTATTCTTCAATCCATAAGCTATCGTCAGTTCAATCTTTTGAATGAAGATGAGAACAAGATTCAGGTGTTTTTTCCACCCAACCTTGAAGCATACACTTCCCCGGAATTCTTAATCAATTTATAATACCCAACCTTGCACGAATTGCTTAGCAAGAAGAATTCGATAAACAAGATTGAATCTGGTGCGTGCCTAGAATGATACATGCATTTTCTATCATTCTAATTCAATTAAGAAATAAGAAAGATCATAACAAGGATATGGTAGAGAGTAATAAATAAATCCATATATTTCAATGGTCAATGAGTGAATAGCTGGGTGTGTTGGAAGTTATTAATCCAGTTGCTTATAGAATGGCTTTACCACCTCCTCTAGCTTGAATCCATAATGTGTTCCACATTTCTTTGTTGAAACCTTATCATCTCGATGCATCTCATATTCTTGATTGGCAATCCTTACAGGTACAGGATCTAGGGGTGGTGCTAGTGGAGCCCATCTGAATCCTAGACCAGCATAGCATTAAGCTACTTAGCAGAGATTTTACTCAGTATAAGGTCTAGTGGGACCAATATTATAAGGATAGTGCTACATGGGAGGATGCTAAGACGATTTACTGTCATTTTCCTCATTTGCTTTCTTAGAGTAGTATTTTCTTATTGCATGAGATACCTTGATACTCTGGTTTTGATTCACATGTTGTGAACTTGGATAGCATGGATGCTATTGTTATTGTTTATGTTTTTATTTGAGACTATGATGTTTGGTTATTATTTTATGATGTTTAAGATACTATGTGCTTATTGTTAGAATAATAAGACGTTGGGATGATGTCTCTTCCAAGTGGGGAAGGATGTCACAAACCGTTTTTATCTATAATTATTTAATTTGGAAAATGATGTCTATTTTTTTTGCTTATGGAATGAAATTAAAATGGAAATGAAATTTAAAGTGAAATTAAATGGAAATGAAATGGAAATTTATATGCAATTGAATCATTTGGATTATCTTTATTATAAAATTGGGGATTGTCATTGCTAATTGTTAGCCCTATTTCTAAACTAGTCAAAATTTGAACTTTTGAATTAA
>NC_081406.1:353871761-353909261 GCF_030272615.1 Cryptomeria japonica
TTGTTTCTTACTGAACCTGGAGACCAATCTATCCCCTAAAAACAAATGCACCGCCACTAGTACTCTTCCGGTCATTAACACTTCCAATCCAATATGCATCAGTATACTTTGTCAACAAAAACTCTCCATCTAATTTGTACCAAAGTCCATAATCCACAGTACCTTTCAAATATCTAAAAAAATTCTTCACAACTTGCTCATGTGTTACCTTCGGATTTACCTGAAATCTAGCTACCAAACAAACATCTTGCATGATATCTAGTCTAGATGCAGTCAAATACAACAGTCCACCAATCATCAACCTGTACTTCTTCTATTAAACCTCTAGAGACTCGTCATCTTTTCTTAACTTGTGTCCAATAGTTAAAGGAGTTGTAACCAGTTTGCAATCATCAAAACTAAATTTCTTCAACATTTCCTTAACATACTTGCTCTAAGAGATAAAAAAAAAAATCCATTTTTTGATTGAATAACTTGCAACTCAAGAAATAAAGTTAACTCACCAATCATTGACATTTCAAATTCTTTTTGCATCTCTTTGGCAAACTCTTTACATAAACTATCATCTCAACTAGTTCCCCCCATGAATTTATCCCTACTGGGAGATGAGAGAACCATTCTAAAGCTTGATCGCCCAAGCTTTGAGGGAAACAATACATCAATTAGTTGTCATCTCCTATGACCTCTATGAAGGAAATGAATAATTCTTGAACGTGATCCCTTGGGTCACCCTTCCCCTTGTACTTCTCAAATTTAGGAGTTTCGAAGTTCACATGAAAAGGCGACATGTATATTGTTCGATCAAAGGTATATGGACAAAGATCTTCCATGGTATAGCTCTTTTTTATGTTGCATGTTTGAAGGTTGGTCATTTGTCTTTGTAGGTTCTAAACTTTCTAAACAAGGAGATCTATTCGAGTCAAGAGTGTATGTGTATCACGATGAGAGCTGACAAAAGGATTGGCATTGGTGTACATAGGAGGTTGTTGGAAAGTCAAATGATTGTGAAGTTGTGTACTACTAGTCCCACTTGATATAGTGAAGCATGTAAAATGAGTGTTGATGTTGGGTAGAGTCACACCAAATTATTTATGAGGACCTTGGTTCAATTTTTTATGATTGTAGGTTGATCCCACCAAAATTGATATAGAGGGTACTTGCCATGGATCATCCAAGAGTTGAAATAGGAATCTCAGAAGTGCTGGTCAAAGTTTGGACTAACACACTAGAAGTGCTAGATGGGATTTGTGATGAGGTACTGGCACTCATTAGAGATGTAGTGTTCGCATTTGTCTGAGTGTTTGCAAATGTTGTGCTAGAGTTCGAACTTTGGGTTGAAGCCATAATGGCTTGAGTTGGCGTTGCTTGTTTGTTTTGTGTTGAACCTTGGGTAGAACTTAACAATGCATCATGAGATTGATTTTGTTGGGAATATGACCCTAATGTTTGACCCGTGTTGTTATGCAGGGTAGTCTTGGGTGGTAGAATGGTCATGACATCAAAATCGGGTGGTATTTTGGCCCCATTCTAGAGTAGCAATAGAAGACTGTATCTATTCAGGTCATTGTTTTGGACACCATTGAGAAGTGTGAGTGTATGAGGATCCTATTATGTAGCTTCAAGCTCTTCATTTGTCATATTATGTTGAAGGTTTCCTATCGAGGATGGATCATTGATGTTTTATGGCAAGGTTGCACCTCTTCAAGGTTGCCCATGTGAATACAGTGGAAGGTTCATAGTGCTATTAGGGTTGAAAGTGGGATCTCTATTAAGGTCCATTTGACTCCTAGCCTTTTACGATTGGGTAACGGGCATTAATTGTTGGCATTATAACAGGCAAAGGGAGATTGTTGGCATTTCAATAAGGATATTTAGAAGGTTGTTGATGATTATGGATATAACTGCTAAAGGATGTTTACTGTCTTAATATTATTATTTTGTCGTTGATGTCAAGAAATTGATTTTCTAATTCAGTATGATATTGCCATATCTTAAGAAGTATGATTTGATGAGTATAAAGATGTTGGTAAAAGAAACAAAAAGAATGTGATGAATAACGGGAGGAATAATTTATTCAATTGGCAAATATTATCGAGTTAGACAATGATGAGATCATGATGTTTAGATTGTTTTGATATCATACATATGTTGTTGATTGTAAGGTTAATACTATACTATGTTACCGAGCAAAGAACCTAGTCGGTAAACCCTAAGGTTATCGCTGTCAGTTAATGAAGGCGAAATGTCTACCGAGTGAAGTTTAGTATTTATCGAGTTGCAACCGAGTAATAATAGAATGCATTGAATGAATAAAAGATTTATCTAATGAAGGAAGCTGATGAGCTGGAATTGATTAAATGATTAGTATGTCATACATGAAGTTTGTTAGAGAATATATGGTAAAGAAAAATCGACAAGAAGATCTACAACTCAGATTGAACCGCAATACCCTAGCACAAGTTCCAAGAAATGTATGCAAGTTCCAAGGTGGGGTAAAACATTTTCAGATCGAAGGATACATTGAACCTGGTCAAGTTTGAAGATCTGATGGCTATGATTGATCATGGGATATGTAATCAAGGAGATTAAGTGGTTGGCAAATTGTTTATAAATAAGGAACTATTGATAAACAATGTATGCAGGCAAGTGTATGCATAGGGATGCTACATAGTGATTACCCAGCATAGAAGCTTGAAGACCTATTTGAATAACAAAGTATAGAGCCCAGCAGATGGACAAGATAAGTCCTATGACTAGATTGTATTGAGCAAATAAGAATCTGCTTTAGCATTTTAGATGTGAAGTTGCAGATAGATTTTTATTACTGTTATTTTGTAGAGTGACAGAAAATCTCTTAACCAAGTGGACTTAATAGTCTTATTTGTAAAACCCTCTAGCAAGGTGACATTCTAATTGAGTGTTTGAAATCCTTTAACAAGGTCACTTCTAACAAGGTGAAGATCCTAACAGATCTAAGGGAAATCCCTTAACTGGGTCACATCTAGCAATGTGTTTGTAATCTTTAACAGGATTTTCTTTTAACCGAGCATACTCTAGAAGAGTATATTTCTTAGTGGGTCCAGAATCCCACAGTGGTTTTTCCCTATTTGGGTTTCCACGTTAAATCTGGTGTTATGAGTGTTATGATGTTTATATGCTTATGAGTTTGCATGTTTAGTAGTTTTGGTTATATTACTGAAGTATATGTTACCGAGGTTGAATCTGTTGTTTTTATGGAAGATTAAGTTTGTATGATTCACCCCCCCTCTCATCTTGTTAGCTTGGCATCTGTACTTAACATTAAGTATCAGAACTATCAATTGGTATTAGAGCTTTGGACTCCAGAAGAAAAAGTTTAAAGGTACTTGAGGAAAAGATCTAAAGATGTATAAGAGAGATGCACAGAAGCTGAACAAGTCAAGTTTCTCTACATGGCAGAAAAGGATGAAGCTGTACCTATCAGGAGTTGGAGAATATGTTGTATATTATCTGGAGAATGATTTCATTACACCGAGCCCCTACCCATTGACAATGGAAGAGATAAAGGCAAAGAAAGAACATATCCAAGCAATGATTGAAATAACATTTGCATTGATTGACTCAGAGTTTAATGATCTAGAAGGCTGCAATGATGCCAAGGCAATGTGGGACAAGCTCATATCTATGTATGGTGGAGATGAACATGTTCAAAGAGCAAAAGTGGATAGTCTAAGAGGACAAATTGAATCTATGAGGATGAATGAAGGTGAGAACATAACCTAGTACAGTACAAGACTAAAGGAGATTGTCAATCAAATCAAAGGAGCATGTGGAACTATTGAAGAAAAGGATATAACAAGTAAGTTGTTAAGAACTCTTCTACCAGCTTATGCAATCTGAGTCTCTGTAATCAATGAATTGAGGTTTGTACCCAATATGCTAGTTTCTTTAGATGCTACTATTGGTAAGCTGCATGCATTTGAGTTAAGTAATTTTGATAACAGTGCGTCATCGGTAAATAAAGTTGAATCTGCATTTAGTTCTTTTCATATTGGTGAAATTGATATTACAATGATAGAATGAGTAAGTACACTGAAGGGGATCACAGTGGAGCAAGTGAGAGATTTCGCAAGAGCATGGAAAAAGTACACAAACTGTATGAGGAAATCAGAAAGCAAGAAGAGTTTGAAGCACTATTAGCCATAAAGTTACCGAGAGGCAAAGGTAAGTATAAAGGAAAACTACCTTTGAAATGTTTCAATTGTGATAAGATAGGACATATGGATTCTAACTATCCTGACAAAGATTCTACTAAAAAGAGAGATTACCAGGATGACAGACAGAAAGATAATCATTACAGAGGACACCGAGACTTCAGAAGAAGAGATAGAAAGTCATGCTTAATAGCTGATGAGGAATCCAATGATGATAAATCAGATGAAACTGATACAGAGGAAGTAGTTTATGTGGCTATCAAAGATGGATCAGATGAAGAAATGTATGAAGAAAAAGCCCTAATATCTCACATAAATACTAATGATTCTTGGATCATAGATAGTGGATGCTCACATCACATGACAGGTGATAAACACAAGTTTGTTATATTAGAAGATTATGATGGAGGCTATGTAAGAATTGGTAGTGATGCACCATGTCCGGTAAAAGGTAAAGGATCTATAACACTTCTTGATAATGCAAAATGCAATGATGTTTATTGGGTTGAAGGTTTGAAATACAATTTGTTGAGTGTAGCACAGCTAAACAATACAGGTTACCGAATAGAATTTCTGAAAGGAATTGTCAAAGTTCATGACAAGCATGGAAAGTTAGCTGCTACTGGGACTCAAACAAAAGTTAACACATTTCACCTTGACTCAACTCGAAACAAGTGTCTATATGCAAAGATAGATGATGCCTGGTTATGGCATAAAACGTTTTGTCATGTAAATATTGATAATCTGATCAAAATAAGCAAGAAGCACTGAGTAAGAGGTCTACCAAGTCTTGAAAAAACTGAGAATGCTATGTGCCAAGGATGCCAGAAGGGTAAAATGACAAGATCAAGCTTTACAAGTAAGTCCTACACTTCTAAGGGAATTTTAGATCTTGTGCACACTGATCTTTGTGGTCCTATGAAAGTTCAAAGTTATTATGGTGATAAATATTTCATATTATTTGTGGATGATTTCTCAAGGATGATGTCAGTAGTGTTTTTAAAAGAAAAATCAGAAGCTTTTCAAATGTTTAAATGGTACAAGGCAAGAGTTGAAAATAAAATAGGAAGACAACTGAAAAGTCTTAGATTAGATAGAGGAGGAGAATTCACATTTGATGAGTTTAACTTATACTGCAATGATCATGGTATAAAAAGATAGGTCTCTGCATCGAGAACTCCACAACAAAATGGGATAGTTGAGAGAAGAAATAGATCTATTGTGGATTGTGGCAGAACCCTGATGATTGAAAAGAAAGTGCCACAAACATTTTGGAGAGAAGCAATAAGCACAACAGTTTACACCCTGAACCAAGTACAACTGAAGAAAGGAACTTTGAAGACACCATATGAGATCTGGTATGACAAGAAACCTAATGTAAGTTATTTTAAAATCTTTGGAAGTAGATGCTATGTTCACAAAGATGATAGAAATGGCAAGTTTGATCATAAAAGTGAAGAAGGAACATTTCTTGGTTATTCTTCTAGAAGTAAAGCATTTAAATGTCTGATCAAATCATCTAGCAAAATAGTAGAAAGTGCAAATGTGAAAATTGATGAATTTGCAGAAAGAAATGATGAAGGAAATTCCAAGGAACCAGAAGATTATGAAGGATTTGTCTATGTTCAACCAACAAGTCTTACTGAGAGAACTGTTGAAGAAAATGAAGAGAATATCCAGTTACTGAGTGATGAAGAAGATCATACAGAGCCTACCAAGCCTGTATTAGCCAAATATGTCAGAAGACATCATGCATCAAGTCAGATTATAGGAGATAAGGATGATCCAGTGATGACAAGGAACAAACTGAGACAGAACACATGTCTGATATCTGAATTTGAACCGAGGATAGTGAAAGAGGCATTTAATAGTGAAGATTGGATAAATGCTATGACAGAAGAGATTGATCAAATCAAGAAGAATGACACATGGACACTGGTCCCAAGACCGAAGGACAAAAATGTAATCAGTACAAAGTGGATTTTCAGAAACAAGCTGAATGAAAAAGGTGAGGTCATTTGAAATAAAGCAAGACTAGTTTGCAAAGGTTATGCCCAAGAAGAAGGAATTGATTATGGTGAGACTTTTGCACCTGTGGCAAGACTTGAAGGAGTAAGAACATTGTTGGCATATGCTGCTTACAAGAATTTCAAGGTATATCAAATGGATATCAAATCTGCATTTTTGGATGGTATATTAGAAGAAGAAGTTTTTATTGAACAACCTAAAGGATTTGTTGAAGACAAGAATAAAGATCAGTTATGTAAATTGAACAAAGCATTATATGGTTTGAAACAAGCACCTAGAGCATGGTATGAAAGATTGCACTCTTATTTAATCAAGATTGGTTTTATAAGGACAAGTGAAAATAGCAATATTTACATGAAGAATGATGAAAATGGAATACTGATCTCAGGCATATTTGTTGATGATATTATCTTTTGTGGAAATGACTCTTTATGCAATAACTTTGGAAATGAAATGAGCAAAGAATTTGAGATGTCATTAATCGGTGAGATAAAGTATTTTATAGGTTTACAGATACTGCAAATGAAAGATGAGATTTTCATTACTCAATCCAAGTACATAAAGGAAATTTTGAAGAAATTTGGAATGGAGGATTGAAAACCAGTAAGCACTCCTATGACTACCAACTATAAACTATCAAATAATTATGAATCTGCATCTATTGATGAGACACTTTATCGATCCATGATTGGAAAACTACAATATGTTGTTCACAGCAGACCAGATATAGCACATGCAGTAGGTATAGTTGCAAGATTTTCTACAGATCCCAAGGAAACATACATGACAACAATCAAGAGAATTTTCAGATACCTGAAAGGCACTGAAGATTATGGCTTAGTATATCAGAAAAGAAATGACTTTGATTTAAAAGTTTATACTAATGTTGATTGGGCAGGCAACATTGATGACAGAAAAAGCACAAGTGGAGGAGCTTTCTTTTTAGGAGAAAGACTAGTGAGTTAGCTTAGCAAGAAACAAGGATGTGTTTCACAGTCAACAACAGAAGTTGAATACGTTGCTGCAGCATTGAATTGTACCAATATAGCATGGATCAAACAACTGTTGGATGTTATAAATGAGAAAGTTACCGAGCTAGTAACTATATTTTGTGACAATACTAGTGCCATAAACATTTCAAGGAACCCTATTATGCACTCTAAGACAAAGCACATCTCTATCAAATATCATTATCTTAGGGAAGAAGTTCAAGAGAAGAAAGTGGTGTTGGGGTATGTTAGCACAAAGGAACAAATAGCAGATATCTTCACCAAGCCACTACTAAGGGACACTTTTGAGTATCTCAGATGTAGGTTAGGGGTCCTACCCCTATCTTCCATTCACTGACCAAGTTCGGTGACAACATCAATTCGACGACTCTACAGAATATCTTTTAAGAGTTGATTCTAATTTACACACTTTAGGATGTTTTCTAAAGGTGTGTAGGAAACAAATACAGGGAACAGGAATTGAAGACAAAATGCTCTGACCGAGACTAAGTTGACACATAACAGCAAGGAATTCACTTCTCAGTGGAAGAAATCATGTTTTAGTTCTTTACTTTTTGGCATTGTTGTCAAAGGGGGAGAAGACTATTGTATGGGGGAGAAGACTAATGACAGGGGGAGAGTATTTCAGAACAACAATCCAAAACATTTAGGTCAAATCAATTGGTTTTGCCATCAATGCCAAAGGGGGAGATTGTTGGCATTATAATAGACAAAGGGAGATTGTTGGCATTTCAATAAGGATATTGAGAAGATTGTTGATGATTATGGATATAACTGCTAAAGGATGTTTACTATCTTAATTTTATTATTTTGTCATTGATGTCAAGAAATTGATTTTCTAATTTAGTATGATGCTGCCATATCTTAAGAAGTATGATTTGATGAGTATAAAGATGTCGGTAAAAGACACAGAAAGAATGTGATGAATAAGGGGAGGAATAAGTTATTCAATGGGTAACTATTACCGAGTTAGAAAATGATGAGTTCATGATGTTTAGATTGTTTTGATATCATACATATGTTGTTGATTCTAAGGTTAGTACTATAATATGTTACCGAGAAAAGAACCTAGTCGGTAAACCCTAAGGTTATCCTTGTCGGTTAATGAAGACGGAATGTCTACCGAGTGAAGTTTAGTATTTACCGAGTTGCAACCAAGTAATAACAAAATGCATTGAATGAATAAAAGCATTATTTAATGAAGGAAGCTGATGAGCTGGAATTGATTAAATGATTGGTATGTCGTACATGAAGTTTGTTAGAGAATCTATGGTAAAGGAAAATTGGCAGGAAGATCTACAACTCAGATTGAATCGCAATACCCTAGCACAAGTTCCAAGAGACATATGCAAGTTCCAAGATGGGGTAAAACATTTTCAGATCAAAGGATACATTGAACCTAGTCAAGTTTGAAGATCTGATGGCTATGATTGATCATGGGATATGTGATCAAGGAGATTAAGCGGTTGGCAAATTGTTTATAAATAAGGAACTATTGATAAACAATGTATGTGGGCAAGTGTATGCACAGGGATGCTACATAGTGATTACCGAGCATAGAATCTTGAAGACCTATTTTAATAATAGAGTATAGAGCCCAGCAGATGAACAAGATAAGTCCTATGACTAGATTGTATTGAGCAAATAAGAATCTGCTTTAGCATTTTAGATGTGAAGTTGCAAATAGATTTTAATTGCTGTTATTTTGTAAAGTGACAGAAAATCTCTTAACCGAGAGGACTTAAGAGTCTTATTTGTAAAACCCTCTAGCAAGGTGACATTTTGATTGAGTGTTTGAAATCCTTTAACAAGGTCACTTCTAACAAGGTGAAGATCATAATAGATCTAAGGGAAATCCCTTAATCGGGTCACATCTAGCAATGTGTTTGTAATCTTTAACAGGATTTTCTTTTAACCGAGCATACTCTAGAAGAGTATATTTCTTAGTGGGTCCAAAATCCCACAGTGGTTTTTCCCTATTTGGGTTTCCATGTTAAATCTGGTGTTATGAGTGTTATGATGTTTATATGCTTATGAGTTTGCATGTTTAGCAGTTTTGGTTATATTACTGAAGTATATGTTACTGAGGTTGAATCTATTGTTTTTATGGAAGATTAAGTTTGTATGATTCACCCCCTCTCTCATCTTGTTAGCTTGGCATCTGTACTTAACATTAAGTATCAGAACTATCATTAATGACTCCTACGACCATCTAAGGATGAAATGCAATAGTTGAGGTTGGTTAATACACACTAAAGGTATTGCACATGCTAAGGTTTTTGGTGATGGACTAAAAATGCAGTTGAACTAGGTAAGACTTTCAGGAATTCCTAAGACACTCTATTGAGGACTTGGAGGAGGAGGTTGTTATTGGAGTTGTACTCTTTCAAGTCTATGCTAAAGTATTTCTCTTCCAGTTGAAGCTTGAGTTTGTTGGCATTATAACAGAAAATAAGAGATTGTTGGCATTTCAATAAGGATATTGAGAAAGTTGTTGATGATTATGGATATAACTGATTAAGGATGTTTACTGTCTTAATATTATTATTTTGTCATTGATGTCAAGAAATTGATTTTCTAATTCATTATGATGTTGCCATATCTTAAGAAGTATAATTTGGTGAGTATAAAGACGTCGGTAAAAGGCACAGAAAGAATGAGGGGAGGAGTAAGTTATTCAATGGGCAACTATTACCAAGTTAGACAATGATGAGATCATGATGTTTAGATTGTTTTGATATCCTATATATGTTGTTGATTGTAAGGTTAATACTATACTATGTTACCGAGCAAAGAACCTAGTCAGTAAACCCTAAGGAACCTAGTCGGTAAACCCTATGGTTATCGCTATCGGTTAATGAAGGCAGAATGTCTACCGAGTGAAGTTTAGTATTTACCGAGTTGCAACCGAGTAATAACAGAATGCATTGAATGAATAAAAGCATTATTTAATGAAGGAAGGTAATGAGCTGGAACTGATTAAATGATTGGTATGTTGTGCATGAAGTTTGTTAAGGATTTATGGCAATGAAAGATCGGTAGGAAGATCTACAGCTCAGATTGAATCACAATACCCTAGCGCAAGTTCCAAGGCGGGGTAAAACATTTTCAGATTGAAGGATACATTGAACCTGGTCAATTTTGAAGATCTGATGGCTATGATTGATCATGGGAAATGTGATCAAGGAGATTCAGCGGTTGGCAAATTGTTTATAAAAAAGGAACTGTTGATAAACAATGTATGCAGGCAAGTGTAAGAACAGGGATGCTACATAGTGATTAGCGAGCACTAAAGCTTGAAGACCTGTTTTGATAACAGAGTATAGAGCCCAGCAGAAGGACAAGATAAGTCCTATGATTAGATTGTATTGAGCAAACAAGAATCTGCTTTAGCATTTTAGATGTGAAGTTGTAGATAGATTTTTATTACTGTTATTTTGTGAAGTTACAAAAAATCTCTTAACCAAGTGGACTTAACAGTGTTATTTGTAAAACCCTCTAGCAAGGTGACATTCCTATTGAGTGTTTGAAATCCTTTAACAAGGTCACTTCTAGCAAGGTGAAGATCCTAATAGATCTTAGGGAAATCCCTTAACCGGGTCACATCTAGCAATGTGTTTGTAATCTTTAATAGGATTTTCTTTTAACCAAGCATACTCTAGAAGAGTATATTTCTTAGTGGGTCCAAAATCCCACAGTGGTTTTTCCCTATTTGGGTTTCCATGTTAAATCTGGTGTTATATGTTTTGTGATCTTATCTGTTTATGAGTTTACATGCTTTACAGTTTTTCTGATAAGGTTACCGAGGTTGAATCTGTTGATTTTATGGAAGATTAATTTTGTATGATTCAGCCCCCCCCCTCTCATCTTGTTAGCTTGGTATCTGTACTAAACATTTAATATTAGAACTATCATAAAAATGCAGTTGAACTATGTAAGACTTTCAGGAATTCCTAAGACACTCTATTGAGGACTTGGAGGAGGAGGTTGTTATTGGAGTTGTACTCTTTCAAGTCTATGCTAAAGTATTTCTCTTCCAGTTGCAACTTGTGTTGGTTGGGATTTTACTTCTTCCTCCTCTAAGACAAAGCTAAATCACATGTATTGAGGTTAGTTTCTTTTTTATTTCCAAGACAGATTGTTTAGCCCCAAGGGAATATATTCCTGGTTGTCATTGAATCATAAGTCTAGTTGTAAAACTAGGAATATATCTCTATGTGGTCAGACCTTTTTGGTTCATGCTAAGTGACTTTCCTAAAGAGAATTGTATCATTGCTAAGATGACAATGCTAATGTTATCTTGTATGCTAATGAGAATGGAATCCAAGGACAAAGTTAGACACTGGGAAAAAAATATCAAGGATTATTTTGACCCACGATAAGGTTGATAGTGGTTATAGATGTTGATTCCCTATGCTAGACTTGTGAGAAAGGGAATTAGATTGTAGAGATTGTAAAGATGTAAACATTCTAACTTCAATAATAAAAAGAAAACTCTTTATTCTTAAATAATTTCATAATTCAATAACGTCACTCAAAAAAGATCATTACATATGCAAATTCCATGAACTAAATTTCAAAACTATATTAAATAAAGAGATATAATAGTATTATTACAAAATTGAGTATATTCATAGTATTTCAATCATACTATACATCATTTATAATTACATAGCAAGACTTATTCATTTCAAATGCCTTAAGCTGAAATATACATGTTCAATATATTACAAAGAAAAAAGATGAGATGTGTCTATTGATCTTCAGTCCATAAGCTATCTTCACTTCAATCTTTTGAATGAAGATGAGAACAAGATTTGGGTGCTTTTTCCAACCAACCTTGAAGCGTACACTTCCCCAAAATTCTTAATCAATTTAGAATACCCGACCTTGCACGAATTTCTTAGAAAGAAGAATTTGTTAAACAAGATGGAATCTGGTGCATGCCTAGAATGATACATGCATTTAATATTATTCTAATTCAATTAAGAAATAAGAAAGATCATAACAAGGATATGGTAGAGAGTAATAAATAAATCCATCTATTCTAATGGACAATGAGTGAATACCTGGGTGTGCTGGAAGTTATTAATCCAGTTTCTTATAGATTAGCTTTACCACCTGCTCTAGCTCGAATCCATAATGTGGTCCACATTTCTTTGTTGAAACCTTATCATCCTGATACATCACATATTCTTGATTGGTGATCCTTATAGGTACAAGATCCAGGGTTGGTGCTAGTGGAGCCCATCTGAATCCTAGACCATCATAGCATTAAGCTACGTAGTAGATATTTTACTCAGTATAAGGTCTAGTGGGACCAATATTCTTAAGATAGTGCTACATTGGAGGATGTTGAGACGTTTGACTATAATTTTCCTCATTTGCTTTCTTAGAGTAGTATTTGCTTATGAAATTAAATTTAGTGTGAAATTAGATGGAAATGAAATGGAAATTTAAATGCAATTGAATGATTTGGATTATTTTTATTATGAAATTGGGGATTGTCATTGCTAATGAACAATCATGTGCAAGTGAATGTAGGAACAGGTGAACGTAGATGAAGGCGAGAACATGGTTCATGTAGAGTTGTTTTAGCTCTTGGACTTTGGTAAAATAGATGGAATCTCACACACCACATTAGAATGTATATGTGCATCTTGCAAAGATTTAAGATTTACATGACTTAATTTGGTGTTTGTTCAAATTTTAATAATGAAGTTGTATGAGTAATCTTAAATGATATTTCTTTATTTCAAAGAAAGATTGATTTCAATGTTGTTTTTTTTTAAATATTGATTATCTATTTTGATCATAGATATATGCATTTTTGTGTGCAGATAATGTATAAATGGATGAAATATCATGCTTATTTGTTCACTTTTGTAATTTATAATCACACACACACACAGATGTATATATATATATAGATATCTGAAATGATACTCTCACACACACACACACACACACACACACACACATATATATATATATATATATATACATGTGTGTGTGTGTGTCTTATTTGAATTTATACACTCATATACATACATACATACATACATACATACATACATACATACATACATACACATATATATATATATACATTTATGGCAGACTTAGCAAAGGATTAAATTTGAATGCAATCCCATCGAATGGACTGCCACATGTTAGTTGATGCCATTTTAGAGGGACATGTTTATGTTTCAGTTGGTTTTTGATGGGCCAACTAAGGCACTGGCAGTGGAAAGCGCTTGACCCAACACATGTTTTTTAATACCTACACCAACACTGTTGTTAACAATAGTGCATAGGCCATAATTGGATGCTTAAGTCCTAAAATTTGGGGAGATTAAGAGATCACACACACTCTTTATAAAATACACTTAGTAAATGCATAAAATTTTGGTTCAGCAGAAAAAAGGAGAAGAATTCGATAGCAGAAAGAGTATTTTTTTTTGTGATGTTTGAATACCCAAAACAGGGAGAAAAGCAAAGCACAACCCAAAAATAGAAGAATTAAATAGAGATATTGGGATTATTGTGAATTCAATGGCAAATTCCATTCATAATCCCAGGTTGATCTTGATAACCTTTGTATTTTTGCATTTGGGTACTCCAGATTTACAAATCTGTAGATTAAATTGTTAATTCCTGAGAACTGTAGAATCAAATTTCATGAAAATACAAACTTATATACATAAATATATATATACATCTCTTATATATATATATATATGTATGTATCCCATTACATCTATACTGTAGATATTTAGAAAACATGATTTATAAACACATAGGAAGAGATATAGCTAGATAACCTATATACACATTCCTTCTTTTGTAAACATCAAAATGATTATTCATTCATATGCATATATATATATATGTGTGTGTGTGTGTGTGTGTGTGTGTGTGTGTGTGTGTGTGTGTGTGTGTGTCAATACAATCCATATATTTGCCTTTGATGTGCGAGAAGTTATTAATCCAGTTGCTTGTGTAATTGAGATGGAGAAGTATTTTGAAATCTGTAACATGTCGAATGAAAATAAAGCAGTATGGGATGCTAATCAACTCACTGGAGAAGTTGTGACATGGTGGGACAATGAGAAATCTGAGAAGAAGTTACAACCTGGTGAATATATATATCAGTACAATCCATATATTCATCTTTGATGTGCTCGAAGTTACTAAGGGTATTGCACACTAAGGGTATATACACACATGCATGTATGTATACATATGTATATTTATGTGTGTGTGTACACACACATATATACATGTATATATATACATATACATATGTATGTATATACATATATATATATATATAAGTATACATATATATGAATGTATATGTATATGTACGTATGTATGTATGTATATATATGTATATGTATATGTATATGTATATGTATATGTATATGTATCAATCCAAAACAAAAATTAAATGCAACACATAAATAATTAAACTTCAACACACATCCAACACATGAACATCAAGATTTTCTACGTGGAAAAGACAAACAGGGAAAATCCATGGTGAACACCTTCCCACAAGAATATATCCACTATGTATATTAGATAACAAAGAAAATAGCTCATTTCTCTGAACTTGCAAACCAAGGCTAACTGGTTATGGCACAACATACAAAAGAGGACTTGCAAAACTTGAAGATAATTGCACTTAGGGAAAGATATGAAAATAAGGATATCCTCATCATTAAGTTGTTATTGAACTCTACATTAAGCAACCAACATAAAAACACACACAACTCAAACCTCAACTACCAACACTTTGTCTAATATATCTACCACAGTCTCAGCATAACTTGCATATCATTTGAGCACAACTCTTCTTCTCTGCATTTCATCGAACCTCACTAATTATCTTTGTATCATGCATGTACATTTCATACCTCATCACACACTTAATCACATTCATCCTTATATAAAACATAGATAATCAAATCTTGAACCAATTTGGTTTGAACCAAAATATAACGGTTTGAACCAAAATATAACGAACCAAAAATACACTCTCAGATTCACTCCAAGAGAAAGAGGGGACCAAAACACATCTCCCAAAGATCAATCCACCAATCTACAATCATTAGAACATAACCAACAACATATCCACATGTTGCGCATTCATAGAAGCAATTAATAGTCAAAACATATTACCCAATGCAAGCAACTCAAATTTGGATCTCCACATGCTAACACATCAAACAATCTCCTACAATTCATATCCAGACCTAAGGATAGGTCAAACATAGAATATCACAACCATTAACTAACACTGCTACAACACTCGAAGAATACAAAGATATTTCTAAACCATAGAACAATCATAACGATAATACCAAAACTATATCAAATGACGATAACCATAATATGAAACGCCAACAACACTTTTTTGACCTGAGCACTTCCGAAACAACCAATGAACACCTACAACACTAACACAATATAATATCTCTACACCACAGATATTCTGGACCAAACCCATTCCAAAACAACAAGTTTGACATCAATGACAACCACAACAACACATACTTCCAACAATATCCCCTTTTTTCATTGATGGCAACACTTAACCAAACTCAAATACTACTCAATATCTCTCTACAAACTAAATCTACACAAATTCTCCCCATATTAAATGTATTACTCAATCTCTCCCCTTTGCTAGAATTTACTCAATCTCTCCCCAAAGATCAAACTTGCTCAATCTCTCCCTCTTTGCCATCAAGGACAAAGGTCACAACAACACTTCACACACCACTTCTCCCCCTAAGAGCAGCAACATCATCAATCCAGGACATGAAATAGGCATGAAAGCTCCCCTTGGAAAGATGCATCCCTATAATGAACCTAGATAGAAGAAGGAGGGGTGGTAACCCCAAGCTTCTCTCGAAGAAACTCAAATGTGTTCTTTTCCAATGCCTTTATGAAAATATCTGCAACATGCTCTTTCATAGAAAATAACTTCCTTCTCAACAACTTTCTCCCTTTAGTAGTGATATCTGATTGAAATATTCTTTGTTCTTGAATGCATGCCTAGATTATTCGAAATGTTTATTGTACTTGTATTGTCACACATAATACGAATTGCTTCATCATGTGTTACCTTGATATCCTTAAGACTTTGTCTCATCCACATTACCTAAGTACAACAAGATGTCGCTGCAATATACTTTTCTTCAGTTATACAGAGAAAAACTAAATCTTGTTTCTTATTGAAGCTCGAGACCAATCTGTCCCCAAAAAAGAATGCACTGCCACTAGTAATCTTTCGACCATTAACACTTCCAATCCAATCTACATTAGTATAGTCTCTAAACAAAAAATCTCCATCTTTCTTGTACCAAAGTCCATAATCCATAGTACCTTTGAAATATCTAGAAATTCTCTTTATAGCTTGCTAATGTGTTACCTTCGGATTTACCTAAAATCTGGCTACCAAACAAACAACCTGCATGATATCTAGTCTAGATGCAGTCAAATACAATAATCCACCAATCATCAACCTCTACTTCTTCTAATAAACCTCTAGAGACTCGTCATCTTTTCTCAACTTGTGTCCAGTAGTCAAAGAAGTTGCAACCATATTGCAATCATCAAAACCAAATTTCTTCAACATTTCCTTCACATACTTTCTCTAAGAGATAAAAAAATTATTTTTTTATTGAATAACTTGCAACTCAGGAAAGAAAGATAACTCACCAATCATTGACATTTCAAATTCTTTCTACATCTCTTTAGCAAACTCTTTACATAAACTATCATCTCAGCTAGTTCCCCCCATGAAATTATCCCTAGTGGGAGATGAGAGAACCATTCTAAAGCTTGATCGCCCAAGATTTGAGGGAAAATATGTATCAAGTAGGTGTCATCTTCTGCGACCTCTTCCCTCCCATTTATAGCCCAAATCCTTTTGGATTCTTCCATGGATAGCATAGGGAAAGGAAAAAGTATGCTAAACCTTTGTTCTAGACCCATGAGACGTCCCTTCCAAATCTCCCATAATCAACTTCGTGATACAACTGTCAAAACTAGCAAAGGCCACAATGGTACTAATATTCCTTATCTGACTAAATCCCCTATCAAACTCCTATGCATGCTCGATCATCTCTGCCTGACTTCCACCAATCCTATTCTCTAGACAATCCTCTCATTTCCACATGATATCTCAGTCTAAACCAGAGCATATCCTCTGGGGAAAGAAACTATGGATGGTTGATGCTAACCAATCCCCTGCCTTGGAAGTGGAGATGAATCTCCACCCTCCACGACACCTATCTCCCTTAATTTCAATACATTTCTCAAAGGGTAAAACCGTGGTTAAAATTCATTTCTTTTTCTTTCTTTCTTTAATTAAAAACATTCATTTATTAAAAAAATTCATTCCTGACAGTGCTCACACGTGTCTCTCAGTCTATTCCAAGGACTTTTTGAAGAAACAGGTGTCCTTGACAACTTCGGCTCGGAATAGAGCTTATGTCATCGATTAAAATTAATTAAGTATAGACTTAGAGTTAATTAAGTATATAATTTATAATAGTTAATTAATTATTAGACAATTCTCAGACTTGTCTCTATTCCAGCGACTTTTTGAAGAAACCTTTGTCTTTCAGAACTTTGGACCAAAATAGAGCTTATGTCATTGATCTACGATCATCCAATGATCATTAAGTTGATTGATTAATTTAATATTTAAATCTAAGTAATGAATAAATTTGTACTTTGTTTATTTCATTTTATTTGCATGTATTTTTAGTTCTGTATTGGTTAATTGTTGAATTAGTTTGTAGATCTAGGGTTAGTGGTTGGATCTTTAGGGTTTACAAATAGGTCAATATTTAGCATACATAGATGTGTGTATCTATTATGTGATAGTTATATATATATATATATATATATATATATATATATATACATTTTTATACTATGATGTTATAGACGATTATGGATGTATTTATGATTCCTATATGTAATCATTTTAATCCATATGCTTGTGAATATGATGTTATGGATTATGACCTAACCTTTACGTTGAAAACACCATAAGATTGAGAGGGGGGTGAATTAGTCTAAACCAAATCCTAAACTTCTTTAATCACAAGTACTTATCAATTATCATTAACAGATTAAACATCAATGCAAGATGAAACAAAAAAACACCAAACACATGAAAACCATAAATTTTACTTGGAAAACCGAGTGTGGGAAAAACCATGGTGAGAATCACACTCAAAATATAAATATAATAAAAATTTAAATTAATGACTTTCATATTTTACCCAGTTGTGCACTTCCTTTGATATCAACAGTCCAGTTCTCTACGTGACTGTGCATTTAGATCAAGATGCTCTTTTACCTTAACTCTGCAACCCCGCTGCACACATGGCACATGGGCCCTACTAACGTCAGGCTCTTCTTAAGTGGACAAATAAGATTATGCATGTTAGAGGTCAAAGGACATGTCATAAAGGGTTGGCCCAATCTATCCTCCTCGTTAATTAATGATGAATATAAAAGGGGGGGGTGAATTAGTATACCAATAAATACTAAACTCAAACACTTAAACAATTTAGCAGTTAACGGGTATAGCAGATTTACTAACAAACCGGTTAAGACAAATGCAAACCAAATAGAAAATAATGCATTCACCCACAAGAGCACAATCACCATAACACAAGAGATTCTGATGTGGAAACCCAAATGTGAAAAACCATGGTGAGATGAAACTCACAAGTAATTATCTGTAGAATAGTAACCAAACCGGTTAAGGTCATACAATGTTCTTCACCAGAACAAATCCTGTTAGGAATCTAGATCTCTATTAGGAGATAAGTCCAGTTAAATATTACCTTGTGAGAGGATTTCAGATCCACAGTTGTGAACCACCTTGTTAGAGGGTTTACAAAGGATTTTCCAGGCCTACCCGGTTAAGGGTTTCAGACTTGTCGAAGATGTGAGAAATAAACAAGTGAGTGATCTAGATACTAGCACAATATGCTTGGTTAGATCCTTGATATCTCCTTGTTAATGCATTTCAGCATTACTTCAGTCTTCAATATCTCCACACTTTGTTTCTTCACACAGGCCTAATCTTCTTCTATGATCGCACATACAAAAACCTCATCAATCACCTTAAACCCTGATAACTTCTAAAACCCTAGACATAATGTCCTTATAAAGGAATCTGATTTCATGTCAGTCCAATAGGATTACATTGCAAGTTCCTAGGTTCAGTGCATCTGGACACATTTGGTAACATGACACAAAATCACCACCAAAGTGTCGGTGGATGATAACTCATCACAAAAATACCAGTTGGTAACTCATCATAGAGTAATACTGGTTCATACATTTAGCCAATTACCGGTTCACACATTTTACCAATTATCGGTTTGTCAAAATGAAGACTGGGAAAAATGATAACTATCGCTTTATTCCTTTGTTCCGCTTGAGATCCTCAAATAGCTTGAGGTCTTCATACCGCTTGAGATCGGTAAACACTTTCTGCAAAACACTGATAGTCTAAAGACTATAATACATAATACCGATTGGAACAAATACTGGTTGAGCATAACTCATACATACAAAAAGTGATCTCAAAACAAGTGTGTGTCCATCAATGACAATCACAACATCATCAAAATGCCAACAATCTCCCCCTTTGGCATTGATGGCAACACTTAGGAAATTTTTGACCTCTAAGTATTTTTCAACAAAAATATGCCATAATCAAAATTACTCCCCCTAAGCATATACACTATCCCTTTTGCAGAAATTACAATGTATACTACTCCCTTAAAGAGATAAACATGAAAGTATACATAACATTCACCAAAAAATTTGATACTACTCCCCTTTTGCCAACAATGACAAAGTATTGCAGAATAACCCCTGTTTCTCATTATCATTTAAATAATAAGTGTTTATGACAATAATGAGTGAAATTTATTAAAAACCAATTTAAAATCCTACATAAAAGTCTTCATGGATTAAGACCATGACTCAATTAATGAGGTAGCAACCTCACTTTCCATCTGCATTTGAGATACCTGTTCTTCCATGGAAACAATTGTGCTTATCTCTTGAGTGACCGTTAAAGCTTCTAGATTGAGAATGCACTTTTGAAGTATTTGTAGTCTGGGTAGTAAAACCAGTTGAAGTTCCTACAAATCTCTAGTCCGGTTGCTAATCTCCAACTCTATCCTGGCCAACTAGAGCTAAAACCAATGAACAATTTTCCCATATGTAGTAAAATAATAATAGGGTGTCTTAAAGGTGCTTATGTATGCCTGCAAATCAGATTGCATTTTTTCCTTTTGTGCAAGCACATCATCACAAAATAGATGGGGTTGACTGATTTTTCTTAATAGTAGCTTGCCCTCATCCATAGCATCTCTTATGTTCTTCTGTTGTTTCAGAAGTTCAGATCGAAGCTCATTCCGTTTCTTCACTAAGGTAGTGTTTAGTACCTTCTGATGCTTCTTCTATGCATTAGCTTTAATAACTTCTTCTAGACATTGTACTTGGTCCTCTACAACTATACATAGAAGTTTTAGTTGGGCCAAAGAGGAATCGGTACTAGGGAGGTTAGTTCTGAGAATCAAACTGGTAAGAGTGTCAACCGCAGTTTGAATAACATCTTGCTCCTTTTTCCTCCTTAATGCTTCCAATCACTCTTGTGCAAGATTAATGCTTTGGAGCAACTCTGATTCATTTGCAGATTGGAGGTCAATAGGACTGGTGATGTCAACCAGTTTGGCTTGACCACCAGTCGCCTTTGGGGTCTCCACTTCTGTGCTCTTTGCCACTTCCTTCTTCTCTTCGGCTCTTCTCTTTTCCTCTTCTACCTTCTTTTGCTCCTCTTCTTCTTTCTTTTTCTGCTCTTCTTCCTTCTTCCTTTCTTCTTCCTTCTTCTCCTCATTTTTTTTCCTCTTCTCTCCTCCTCTCCTCTTCTCTTTGCTTCTCCTCTTCTTTCCGCTTCTCCTCTTCTTTCTTTTTATCTTCCTCTTTCTTCTTTTCCTCTTCCTTCCTTTTCTCTTCTTCTTTCCTTTCTTCTTCCTCTTTCTTCTTCTCCTCCTCTTTCTTCTTTTCTTCTTCTTTTTTCTTTTCCTCTTCTTTTCTCTTCTCTTCTTCCTGCTTCCTTTTCTTCTCTTCTTGTTTCCTCTTCTCTTCTTCCTATTTTGCTTGCTCTTTGTCAGCCTTTTCTTTGTCCTGTCTCTCCTTGTCTGCCTTTTCTTTTTCAGCATCTGGAGTGACATCTTCAACATCTAACACATCAACATCAATCATGTCTACCTGTTCTGTTACTCTTTCTCCTTTATCATCAAATTCCTCGTCCGGTTTTCCGGTTTCCGGTTCCTGTTCGGCCTTCTTGTTAGCCTCAGACACTTGGTGTAATCTCAGAGCGGCTTTGGCATGGGAGTGTGTATCTTTCACCACTTCAAAGACTTTGTCTTCTAGTAACAAGAGTCTTCTTCTTCTCATGAAGAAGAGGCCTTTGTACTTATCCATGATTTCATAGAGCTCAGAATTTGACACATCAGGAAAATATTGTGCAAAGATTTCCTCTCTTATTTCTTGTTCCTTTTCAATGGCAATGCGCCATTTGTTATCTAAAGAATTGTATAAAGAATCTAGTGTCACCGATCTAATTTCTGATGGTGACCGGTCATTAATACATAGATATTGAATGACTTCCTGTCCAACTTCCTCCTTTTCATTATCACTAAAATCATTAAAGTGATCTATTAAATAACTTAGCACTTTTCTCCTAACATTCTTGATAGTCCTTTGACAATGTGTCAAAGGTTTGTAAGAGGAAATGTCTATATTTACTGGTGTTGACGATGCCAGTTCATTGCTGGTTGTCTTTGCCTTCTTCCTTGTTTGCCTAGTCTTCTCAGGCTGCACTTCAGGTTTTGTATCCTCAAAATCTAGTGAGTTGCTCTTAGTCTTCCACTTTCTTTCAAAAACCTTGGCGAGTGCAACCTCTGGTTTCTTTTTGGCTGGTGACCGCTTGGTCACTTTAGGACTTGCTGAGGTAACCAGTGCTGATACCGATAGCACTGCCTTTCCCTTCTTCACTGAAGGTTTGTCAACTAGTTTTATCCTTTCCAAGTAGGTGTTGGTTCTCTTCTTCTTCGGATCAAGAGGCGAGGCAAGTAGGGTAGAAGCATAACCATCTAGCATGTCATATATCACCTCATATCCCATGGGTTCAATTTTTTCTTTTCTAGGCTCCACCACCTCCATTATGCACTCATCTACTTTGATGATAAAGAAGATGTCCTCTTCATACTTCTTAACAATATTGCCAGATATCCTCATCCGCTGGCTCATCTTCGCTTGAATTCATCAAAATATTTATTCAAGACTTTAGGACACCTGGTTCCCATCACTTGAAGACTTTCTCTGATTTGTTTGGTAACCGGTTGGTCAACACACCATTGAATATCACCGACTCCCAAAAAATAGCCTTGAAAGTAGAAAAATAGACCTACCAAAAGTTGTCCAAATTTGAATCTCAGGGAACTATCCTGTTTGATAGACTTCAGGTTTATTAGAAGTTGTTTCTACATACAGGTGCATAGATCAAATGATGCATCTTCCATGATCATTCTGTAGGTGGCATTCACCATAGTAGTAGAGACAAAGTTTATTCTACTAGCATAGAATGTTCGGTATCTAATCACCATGCAAGAATACTTGACCAAATCATCCTTGATGGTGTTGACAATCATTCCCTATTGGTCGCTCATAGAACCAGTGAGCTTAGTCATTTCAGTCTTGATGACTTTTCTTAGGGCTGGCACCTCACCAGTGTTGCAGAAACTGATGACGACATGAATGGCTTCAGGCGTAATATCATGTGTCCTCTTGAGATACATCTTGTCGCCATGCACTCTACTCAGAATGATGTGAATGTGATCTTCCATAAATTCTTCAAGAAAGTACACCGCATTGTGAAGTTTCTTCCTCTCCAGGATGTTGTATTCTGGTTTGATCTTTTTGTCATCCCCGTGGAATAGACCTAGCTAGGAATGGATCAAAAGAGATCCTAGGTCTTCCAATTTACAATCAATGTACCCTAAAATATCATCTTCCACTATGACTCCAGCGGGTATTTGGGATAGGGCATTGTATTTCATCTTTCATTGGATAAAATCCACTAAACCAACAGGTGCACTAGGACTGGAGTGCGATGTAGAAGCCATGATTAACTGATAAATAAGAATTTTGATAAATACCTTCATAATTTCAAAATTAGGGGTTTGTTAATACAGTGCACACTTCACCAATTCAATTTTTTGAATACCGCTTAGTGTTCTTCACTGATAGGTTGCAAGTACCTCATAATTCTTTTGCAAGATTTCAATTCACTTTGAATTTCAAGTCGAATCGCCTGTGGTCGCTCTGCACTTGAAAATTTCTTTGCTCACAAATTGATAAGTGAAAATGACTTGAAAATTCCTTTTTAAACAAATTCTTCACCTACCATAATAAATGCTCCACCATTAGGGTATAAAACCTAATTTTGCCTTTTACCATTTCCGGTCTTCTGCCAATTGACATGTAACACATATTGGTTAAGGTCTTTTACCGGTGTAAACCGGTGGTTCGAAACATTTCACCGATTTGTTCCCCCTAAGCTTTTTTGAAACTTAGTTTGTCGATTCAGTGACTTCCACGTTAGGTACAGAAACTGGTTTCTTCTTCCATGTTGTCTTCATATCCGCTTCAATAGTTTCAACATCAATCTTTCCTTCCGGAGTGACTGGTATGTCATCTAATAGGTTCTTTCTCATTCTGCAGGTTCTGGTAGGGTGTCCTGGTTTGTTGCAATGATAGCATAGCATTCCAGGTGTTCTCCATGGTCCATTGTTCATTCTACCATTCTTCCTCCTGCATGTTGCAGCAGTGTGACCACTACCATGGCAAATCAAATAGGTTTCTCTCCAACCGGTTGCCGCTTGATAGCCACCACCACCAGACTGATGGTCATAGGCATTATACCAGTTTGGATTCCGGTTCACAGAGGATTCAAGAAAAACTCCTTGACTCCTTTGAGGATATCTTCTAGTGTTGTGTATAACAGACCTACATTGAAATTCTCTATGCCCAAACTTGTTGCATGCATAACAGTTACCATTGAATCTATTGGATCTAGGCTTATTGTTTAGAAAGTGAGGAAAATTATTGTAAGCCTTATTTCTTCATACATTAGCAGTATGTCCTTCCTTCAGACAATTAAAGAAAATAGGTTTAAACTTTTGCTTACCTTTATCATTTGGTGTCAGTTGCTTCTTTGATGCTCCATCTTTCGTTCCAGAGGTCTCACCTTCCTCATAACCAGAAAAACCAAGTCCAGTGATATTCTTTACCGGTTTTGCTGATTCAAGCTTTTGTTCTAGCTTAACAGTACTCTTATTCAATTTGGAAAGTATTTCCTTTAACTCAGTGAGTTCCTTGGAAATAGAAGCATTGGATTCCTTCAAGGTTGCATTCTCAAAAATAGCCATGTTTAGTTCAACTTGCATTTCTTCTTTTTCCACTTTACTCTCTTGGAGATGAGCGATAAGGGCACTGATTTCTTGCTTTAGCTTGGAGATCTCATGATCTTTGTCTTTTACCAAATCTTCAACTTTCCTTCGGTTCTCAAGCTCTTGGCACATTCTGATAGTCAGTCCTTCCAGTTCCCTTCTCAGGTTAGCATTAGATTCATTCAATTTTTCAACTTCTTCAACTAGGGCTTCCATGTCTGCTTCATCAGAAGAAGAATTTTCAGTAAGCTCCATTAGTTTCTTAGCATGCTCTCTTCTCTTTGCTAGAGAGGCTTTATATTTAACTTTAAGTTCATCAAAGGCTTTCTCAGTCTGAGTGAGCCGATGAGTAAGTTCCCTGATGGTGTATTCCCCCATATCTCCTTCCAAGTGGTTATACTTATAGAATGGTTTGCTCTGATACCAATTTATGAATACTAAGAGGGGGGGGGTGAATTAGTATACCAATAAATACTAAACTCAAACACTTAAACAATTTAGCAGTTAACCAGTATAGCAGATTTACTAACAAATCGGTTAAGACAAATGCAAACCAAACAACAAAAAAAGCATTCACCCACAAGAGCACAATCACCATAACACAAGAGATTTTGATGTGGAAACCCAAATGGGAAAAACCATGGTGAGATGAAACTCACAAGTAACTATCTGTAGAATAGTAACCAGCCCGGTTAAGGTCATACAATGTTCTTCACCAGAACAGATCTTGTTAGGAATCTAGATCTCTGTTAGGAGATAAGTCCTGTTAAAGACTACCTTGTGAGAGGATTTCAGATCCACAGTTGTGAACCACCTTGTTAGAGGATTTACAAAGGTTTTTCCAAGCCTACCCTGTTAAGGGTTTCAGACTTGTCGAAGATGTGAGTAATCAACAAGTGAGTGATCTAGATACTAGCACAATATGCTTGGTTAGATCCTTGCTAGCTCATTGTTAATGCATTTCAACATTACTTCAGTCTTCAATATCTCCACACTTTGTTTCTTCACACAGACCTAATCTTCTTCTATGATCGCACATACAAAAACCTCATCAATCACCTTAAACCCTCATAACTTCTAAAACCCTAGACATGATGTCTTTATAAAGGAATCTTATTTCATGTCGGTCCAATAGGATTACATTGCAAGTTCCTAGGTTCAGTGCATCTGGACACATTTGGTAACATGACACAAAATCACCGCCAAAGTGTCGATGGATGATAACTCATCACAAAAATACCAGTTGGTAACTTATCACAGAGTAATATCGGTTCATACATTTAACCAATTACCAGTTCACAGATTTTACCAATTACCGGTTTGCCAAAATGAAGACTGGGAAAAATGATAACCGCCACTTTATTCCTTCATTCCGCTTGAGATCCTCGAACCGCTTGAGGTCTTCATACTGCTTGAGATCGGTAAGCACTTTCTACAAAACACCGATAGTCTAAAGACTATAATACATAATACCGGTTGAGCATAACTCATACATACAAAAAGTGATCTCAAAACAAGTGTGTGTCCATCAATGACAATCACAAAATCATCAAAATGCCAACAATTAAGTATACAATTTATAATAGTTAGTTAGACAATGCTCAGACCTATCTCTATTCTGGCGACTTTTTGAAGAAGCCTTTGTCCTTCAGAACTTCAGGCCAAAATAGAGCTTATGACATTGATCTGTGATCATCCAACGATCATTAAGTTGATTGATTAATTAATTATAGACTTATAGTTAACAAGAACTTGCATCTCATTATATGGATAGCCGAAAGAAAATTAAAGATAAAATTTAATGTAGTTTAATATTACGAGTGAATAAATTAAAATAGTATTTAAATCCAATTAATGAATAAATTTAAAATCAAAAAGTGCCTCATTCACACTTATAGAGGTGGAATTAATGTTGAATCATGCGGATTGATTGTAGAACAAGCTCGAACAACAAATTAATGGCAAAGCATTCATGAGCTTGGCTCTTGATGGTGAAGTAGGACGTGAGGAGTATTCATTATTTATTCATTTTTGGTGGCCATTTCTATTAAACATGTTTAAGAGTTCTTTGAGAGAGAGTGTTGCAGAGAGTAGGGGCTAATATTGAATTGAAGGGTTTTCGGCACTATTGTAGAAGGAACATGGAAGCCAGTTTCACATTCAAAATAGAGAAGAAATTAGTGCCCTTCATGGGAAAAGTGTTGGATAAGAGATTGAAGGGCCTATTCATGTTCAAGGATGAAAGGCTTGTGGATGAGGTGAAGCTCTTGCTGGGAGAGGAGATTGTCCATATTAGTCATAGATATAGGACTGATATGGACATCTATTCCCTTATTGTTGCATGGGGATTATAATTAGAAGAGGATGTAGACAAGGTGAAGAGGCCCTTGCAAACTTTAATTGCAACAGAATACCTAGGAGGGATGGATTCAATTTGGGAGTGGGTTTCACCATTTCTAAAGGGTCGGCAGAGCCTACGGACCCACTACTCTTTGTTCATTGGCAAGAGGATGAGCTAAAGATGAGATGTAGAGAGCTCGCAAGAAGAGGATGGGAGGTAGGTATTAGGGTTTGTTTCAGAGTTGGCTTCGGCGGTGGCGGGTATAGATAGATGGATTGGATGGAGGTTATTTGATGACTCCAATCTTTTTTGAATCTTTAAATCAATAAAATATCATATTACATACTAGTAGGTCCAGAAAGTGAAAATCTAATAAACCCTAACAGTAAATAGTTATGCAAGGCCAACACCCATTATAATATATTCCCCCAAAATAATGAAAGATTTGCCAAAATAAATCATTTGAACAATTTTTTTGATAAGTGAATAGCTCGGTAGGGTCATCATCCATTATATTAAGATTAAAAAAAAGATACAACGGTATTTGGCTTGTAGCTGAAAATACATTCCCGGTAGCATTTCCAATGATCAACCATAACAACCCATAACCCACAATACAAAATCCAAGCATCAAAATAGAACAAAGCATATGCACCATACTTTAGGGCTAGGAGACATTCCCAGTCTGCCTTGCCACCTCTGTAGCTTCATGTTCCTCCCTAACTTTCTTGGCTTGTAAGATGAGTGGGCATTCCTGTCCGCAGTTAGCATGAGCTTCGCTTGCTACAATTTCCTCCACACTGCGTATGTCATCCTCAATTCATTCCTCTCCACTCCCCAGCTCCAATGCCCCTACAATTCATTTCCTCTCTGCTCCTCCTCACCAATTTCATCTTCATTTACCAACCCTTTAGTGGTCAGGTAGTCCCAATACCAATCACCCTCCTCAGGTTCCTTGATTTTGGCTACATACATGAGGAAATTGATACTGCATAGTATATCACTCCTTCATGCCTGCAATAATTGTGCATCTTCTATTTGCACAATTAGAAATTTAAAAACCCTTCCAATGTAATAGTTTTGTGGGAGGGGAATGAGAAGGTTCTCATCCACATTGTCGATGACCACATCAATGTCGCGCAAATATGCATGCTCGAACACCATCTAGGTGAGTTTTTTTGCCCACCCCTTGGAAACCCTCACATATAACATTATGGCAAGAAAAAAGGTTAGAATGTCCGAACTGACCCTATGCATGTGATACGCCATCAGAAACTCCAACCCTAGCACTGTCTTGATTGCATGCATTATGTATAGGTGGTCATTCACCAAGACCCCCCTTAACCGTTTATCTATGACTTCACCTACAAACGTTGCATGTGCTTTTGTTTCCCTTATCATAATTGGCATGTCCATCACTCCCACCTTAGTGTTTCCAACTTAAACATGTAATGTGAAAATACGGTAATAGCCCAATGCCCAATTTAAAGGCATTTGATTAGCTTCAGCACAAATGTCTCATTAAATGCACACTTACCATAAGTTGCCTTGTGTGATATATATTAATAGTATATATATCTTCTTTCTTTATTTTTATAATCTTTTATACAAGTACATAGACCCACAAACAAAATTTCACTTTCACAATTGCAAAGACAAATAAAAAAACCATTGATATTATTATTCATGTGAGATCAAGAAGTGCATTCTAGAAGTAGAGACTATATCTATAGTAATTGTCATGACATATCATAAACTAATTAATATTGCTGAAGGAGCATATACATTCTTCACTGTGGAAGACTCCACATTCTAACTTAGACAATACTACTATACCCTTTTCCAAAGAGACCAAAATTCCCTCCAAAAAACTCTCTTAATTATAGCCTTGGAATTCCTTCTATAAGAGTAAGAAATGCAACAAGCTTCAGGATATATATAACTACCATGTTCTCATTTGACATATGTTTGTTTTATACACATGGAAATGATATATTCCCAATATGAAACCTAAAATAGAACAAGATAACTTATCAAACCATATGACTAAAACTATAGTGAAACTACCATGAACCACGGTGAAGATTCAAATATTGTTGAAATTCAACTACTTGTGACGTGCCACCATCAAATATTTGATAGCTTTATGGATGCAAGATTCTAACTATAAAAAATAGAGGAGGATTTTTATGGATGCAAGATTCTAGCTATAAAAACTACTAGATGAGCTTCACAAAAACTAGTGGATGAGCTCCAGAGATGGTTATTGTAATCAAAACAGGGGTCCAACTTTAGTTATCAATTTTAACTAAATAGGCTCTTTGCTAGAGTTGAATCTTCCATGTCCTCATTGTTCTCCTCCCCGCTTCCTCTCACTCTTAGGCTTCAAGATACAAGGGGTTGAATGTAGGCAAGTAGGGAAAGGCCATTTGTAGCTGCAGATGGCCTTTGAATATCCCTTTAGCTACCTCAGATGATTTGAAAGTCCCTTTAGCTACAAAGTAATCTGTTGTGCTGCTATATATAAGCATAGCCTTCCTAAAATATTCTCCACCCAGTGTCATTAAACCTATATCTTATGAACACATAGGAAACATCTACATATGGGCATTCCATTTCTCATATTGTTCTTGAACAAGTGTAGAAGGAAATATTTATAATGCTCCTTGATCAACTCAACTGCTACCGATTTATGATAAAACCTCAAAGCTCTAAATTTAGAAGTTTTAAATATTCCTTTTCACCTTTTTGCCTTTCCAAAGAATCAAAACTCTTCATGCCACCTAATGAAAGGATCAAAACTCATCAATCTGCTATAATCATTTAACCGCCAATTCAATATTTTCTTCAAGAACAAGCTAGCATCCGTACCCATGCAACTCTTCATCAAAATGACAAGTATAAAGTCCTCTGACAGGTGGAGTATTTTCTATGCGAAAGGATCGCTTAGAATCTGAGATGAAGATTTCATACATGTTAAAAAGTACGTTTCTAATTCCAATGGATATGCAGTACACTTTCTATATGGGTTATTTTCCAAAACAATTGTGAAAGATAGGCCTTAATTATTATACGTTTAATTGGACTTTGATTTTGATGTATTTTTGAAACAGATATTGGAGTCGAATATGAGATCAAGAATGCAAACCCAATAAACATATAATTTCATAATAGTGAGTCACTTGAGCATTAATGTCTAGCATTAACACAACTTCATGTGTAGTTGCACAGATTATTCTTATAGATCCATTACATTACTCCAGACTTGCAGTAACTTGCAAATAGAATGTAATTCCTTCCTCGAAGGAAATCCACATTCACACTACATAGTCAAACAATGACAATGAAATTTCCAAGACAAATCAAAATATCCTTAATATTATGATTCACCATTCATGTAATATCTGAAAGTCCAAATGAAGACATTGTTAGGAACAATAATAAATATAGTAGTCTATTCATGAAATAATTGAAAAAATAATAAAAGAAAGTGTACATTCTTTCACCATGAAACCGTCCTACACACTAGACAAGACAAAGCCCTGTTTCTAGTTCTACTCTCCTTGGAGATGAGAAAATTACAGAATCCTTTTTTATGGCCTTGATATTTCTTTTATAATCATAAGGAATGCAAGAAGCTACCAGCCTTTTATAAGAATGTGTAACATGTATTGCAACAATGCAATTTTGTAAAACCTCCAGGCTACTATTCATGAAAGCTTTGGTTTAGAGACACAAAAATCTTCCATGAATGTGAACTACCTTATGAGCCATGCCACTATCGCACATTTGTGGTTATTGATGCAAAGAATACTAGGATAGAAGATTCTCATTGCATTTCCTGGTAGGGGAGAACTTTGAGAGTTTTGATCAAGCAGGGATGCTTGACTCCAAAACTGCATCTCTTGTGTCTTCACCCAACTTTCTCTCTGCATTCTGCCCATTATAAGGGGGACATGGTGCTTGCCAAAGAGATTGAAATTATTTGCAACTACAACTGAAGCTTGCAATTGCACTCGAGCCTTTTAATAACCCTCTAGCTACAAGGTAAGTCATCAATTTTCTTTACTTCATGGCATCTGCAAACCTTCAACCATATCTCCTTATGCCAGAATTCAGCTGCACCTTCTATGCACTTCATTTTAAAACCTATTCAAGCAAGGCAAAAATGCTTTTTGAAAACTTATCTCTAGAAAATGTCTATCTTCTACATTTTGAAATGCAACATGCGAATGATATAACTTCTATCTTCTACATTCTAAAATGCAGCATATGAATAATGACCCTATTTCTCGATTTGTGAAGTGGTGGCAATTGACTGTTAGGTCTATACTTTGGATTATTCTACATATTGTATTAATATGTGTGAGATGTACTTTTCTCTCATTCCACAAGAAAGCTTTCATTCCAATAGTCTTGACACCTATACATGACTCATAGACCTCAACACAGATTAATACTAGTACCTTCTCATTGAATATTAAATATGTGCTATCCTCTATATTTTTCTTCCTCTAACACAATGCAGTGTTTTTAGTTTTCTATGCAAAAGGATAACAAATAATCCTCGATCAAGATTTCATACATGCCAAAAAGTGGCTTTCTAAAAGATTTCATACGAATATGCAGGACATTTACAGCTAAGATATGATGTGTTTGCTATATTAGTTTTTTTCTCCAATTAGTAATGGAAGATTAGCCTTAATTATTATTTTCCCTCAAAAAAATGAATGATTCGCCTTAATTTTTCTACATTTTTCATGCAATAGGAACAAAATCGGCAATGTAATTATTATTTTTCCCAAAAATAGTGAAATATTTGCCTTAATTTTTTTAAAAATTTCATGCAAAAGAAAAAGATTCGCCAATAAAATTTTTATTTTTTTTCAAAAGGAATGAAAAATTCACCTTAATTTTCATACAATTCTCATGCAATTGAGAAAAAATCACCGATGGAATTTAATATTTTTTCCCTATTAAAAAAAACAATATTTTCCCCCAAAATATTGAAAGATTCGCCAAAATTTTACACCTTTAAGTTATCCCTAATACTCAGGTATGTGGTGTTCATACAAAATTCTTGTTGGATGAACATGCTCAGCTTTCACTAGTTGGCATTCCAAACACTGTTCCACATACTCAACTACTTCTTTCCTGAGCTTAGGCCAAAAGTACAAAGTTCTCAATTCAGCTACCATCTTCGTCACTCCAGGATGTCTTGAATAAGGTGTATCGTGCACCTCATGCAATATCAACTTCCTTAAGTCTCCACCTTCAAGAACATCCTCCTTTGGTATCTCAAAATATCATCAAATTCTAACTCATATCCATCAAATCGGTGATCAAAAGGATCTACTCCCAAGGCTTGCTTAACCCTTAGGTAATGCTCATCCTCAGAGAGATTCTGCAACACTCGTTGCCTCAATTTTGACCTTGTAGTAACCATAGAAAATAAATGTCTTCTTCTTCTCAGAGTGTCTGCTACCATGTTTTCCTTTCCTTTGATATATTCAATACCAAAATCATACTCACTTAGAAATTCAAGCTGCCTTCTATGTCTTGCATTAAGGTTAGGCTGTGTAAAAATATATTTTAGTCCTAAGTGGTGTGTCTTCAACTTAAATGGCTTCCCTAGAAGGTAATACCTCCACATTTGTAATGCATGAACAATAGCTAAAAGCTCTCAATCATGTGGTGCATAGTTCAATTCATATTGCTTCAGATTCCTAGATTCAAAAGCAACCACCTTTCTTTCCTACATTAACACCGCTCCTACACCTTCACCTGAAGCATCTGTAATCACTGTGAAGTGTCCATTTGGGTCTGGTATAGTCAATACTGGTGCGGTGGTCAACTTCTGCTTCAAAATTTGAAATGCCTCATTGCACTTTTTAGTCCATTCAAATTTCTTTCCCTTCTTCTAAAGAGAAGTAATAGGTGTTGCTATCCTAGAAAAACCTTCCACATACTTCCAGTAGTATCCAGCAAGACCCATAAAAATTCTGACCTCTGTAAAACTTTGAGGTGTTGGCCAATTTACAGTTGCCTCTATCTTTGTAGGATCAACTAAAATTCCTTTTGCAGATATAACATGACCTAATTACTACACCTTTTCCTGAAAGAAAGCACACTTTGAAAACTTACCAAAAAATTTCTGATCCCTAAGCCATTGCAAAACTATCCTTAAGTGCTTCTTGTTTTCCTCTTCATTCTTGGAATATATCAATATGTCATCAATGAATATAAGCACAAAATCATCCAAAAATTCTTTGAATATTCTATTCATAAGGTTCATGAATGTTGTTGGGGCATTGGTTAGACCAAAAGGTACTACCGTGAACTTGTAGTGTCCATATTGAGTTCGAAATATTGTCTTAGGAGTATCCTCATCCTTAATCCTCAGTTGGTGGTAACCTGATTGAAGATCAATCTTAGAGAATACTGTAGCGCCCTTCATTTGATCAAAAAGTTCATCTATCCTTGGCAAATGATATCTAATATTAATGGTTACCTTGTTTAGCATCATGTAATCAATACATAGTCTCAAGGTACCATCCTTCTTCTTCAAGAAAATTATTGGTGCACCCCATGGAGATACACTAGGTCTTATGAAACCTTTCCTAAGAAACTCATGAAATTGAGCTTTAAGCTCATACAATTCTATGGTGGTCATTATCTAAGGAGCTTTGGATTGTGATTCGGTTCCAAGTAAGAGTTCTATAGATAAGTCAAATTCCCTTTTTGGTGGTCAGTTAGTAAAATCTTCTGGAAAAATATCCAAGAATTCTCTAAGAACTGGATGATCCTTAGGTCTCTTCTTGGCATTATCCAAGACACTTACCATGATAGAAACAATGGTACATCCCGTCCTTTGAGATTTCTTGAGTTGCATAGCTGAGATGTGTCTCAATTCAAGAGGCTTTTGAGACCCATGAATTTCAATCGGATTTCCAGCATCATCTAAGCAACTAACAACTTTATCCTCATAGTTTACTACAATTTTATATTCAGTTAGCTAATTGATACCTAATATCACATCATATGATCCCAATGGGGCTACATAAAGGTTAACCCAAGTTTGGAAATTTGGAAGATCTAAATCACTGCAAAATAGACATGAATCTACCCTCTCCTCTACTCAATTTCCATACTAAACCATCCATGCATGTGACATATAACCAGGTCTAATAGGTAATCTAGAAACTACTTTAGGATCAATAAAGCATTCAGTAGCTCTTGTATCTATCAAAATAGAAACTGATTGACCAAAACGCTTACTCGTCATTTGGATAGGTGAAGCCTAAAAGTCAACCTAGTGGTTGTATATCACTGCATTAATCTGATGTTGTGATGCTCTTTGTTGATTTCCTCCTCTCTGAGTTGTGGAATATTATGGACAGTTTGAAGCATAATGATTTCCCCCACACTTGTAACATCTAAATCTAGGTCCTGGGTGTCAACTCGATTTGTTCCTATCAAAGTTCTACCTGGTATTGGAATTAGTGAAGTTGGTGTTATTGTTCACTTTCTTGTTTCCACCCTGGTTCGCTCCTCCTTTATCCTGAGTATTGGGTCCTCTTTTCAAATTCCTTATCTGTCAACTATTGTTGCCCTCATTGTTTTGGAAATTCATATTCCCAAAACCTGATTGTTATTCACATTCTTTCAGAAATTTGCCAACTATTGCAACTTTTGTTCCTATTTAGTTGCTTTCTCAAATACTTCATCCATAGTCAAAGGATTATGTATATCCACTCTAAATCCAATGTGAGCCCTCAAACCTAAGATGAACTTCTGAATGCGAAATCATTGATCCATCTAAAACTATGGAACATACTTTAGGAGATTGGTGAACTTCTCCCAGTATTGAGTAACTGTCATACCACCCTATGTCAGATTCTGGAACTCTATCATCTTCTTGTCGAATAATAACTAGGGAAGAAACCTCTTCCTAAATGATTGCAAAAATAGTTCCCAAGTAATATTACTAGGTTATAACTTCTTTTTAGGTTTCTCATTGTCCCACCATATCATAGATTCTTCATTAAGCTGATTAGCAACCCATACTGCTTTAGCTTCATTCAACAGGTTATAGAGTTCAAAATACTTCTCCATTTCAATTACCCAAGCTTCAACACCATCACTGATGGTCTTACCATCGAACTTAGGTGGAGCTATCCTTTTAAAATATTTGGCTAGCTCCCCTTCAATCCTAGCTCGATGATCAAGTTGTTCCTCAGCCTTAGGAATTTCATTTCTAGGTTGCTCCTCTTGTCTATGTTGTTAATTTCAAACCTCACCAACCCTTCGAACTTCGTGTTCAATTCCATCCATCCTAGCATTTTGTTGATTCAGAAGATCGAGAATCTGATCAAGCCTTTCATTTTCATTGTTTGATCCAGCACTAGTAGCTCTAGAACCCATTGCAATTCAACAATTCTTGCATCAAGGAATGTTTCTTTAGCATAATGGTCATAGGCCCTAGTGTTATAAACCTAGAGCTCTGATACCAAAATGTAAAGTTGTAAACATTCTAACTTCAATAACAAAACAAAAATTCTTTATTCTTAAATAATTTCATAATTCAATAACGTCACTCAAAAAAGATCATTACATATGCGAATTTCATGATCTAAATTTAAAGACTATATTAAATAAAGAGATATATAATAGTATTATTACAACATTGAGTATCTTTATATTATTTAAATCATAATATACATCATTCATAATTACATAACAAGACTTAGGAGTTTCAAATGCCTTAAGCTGAAATATACATGTTCAAGATATTACAAAGAAAAGAGATGAGATGCATCTATTGATCTTCAATTCATAAGCTATCTTCAATTCAATCTTTAGAATGAAGACAAGAACAAGATTCGGGTTCTTTTTCAACCCAACCTTGAAGCATACACTTCCCCAGAATTCTTAATCAATTTAGAATACCTGACCCTGCGTGAATTGCTTAGCAAGAAGAATTCGATAAACATTGGTATTGACAAACATATGGATTAAAATGATTACATATAGGCATCATAAATACATCCATAATTGTCTATAACATCATACTATAAAAATGTATATATATATATATATATATATGTAACTATCACATAATAGATACATACATCTATGTATGCTAAATATTGACCTATTTGTAAACCCTAAAGATCCAACCACTAACCCTAGATCAACAAACTAATTCAATAATTAACCAATAGAGACTAAAAATACATGCAAATAAAAAGAAATAAACAAAGTATAAATATATTCATTACTTAGATTTAAATATTAAATTAATCAATCAACTTAATGACCATTGGATGATTGCAGATCAATGACATAAGCTCTATTTAAGCCCAAAGTTCTGAAGGACAAAGGTTTCTTCAAAAAGTTGCCAGAATAGAGACAAGTTTGAGCATTGTCTAATAATTAATTAACTATTATAAATTATATACTTAATTAACTCTAAGTCTATACTTAATTAATTTTAATCGATGACATAAGCTCTATTCCGAGCCGAAGTTGTCAAGGACACATGTTTCTTCAAAAAGTCCGTGGAATAGACTTAGAAACACATGTGAGCACTGTCAGGAATGAAATTTTTTAATAAATGAATGTTTTTAATTAAAGAAAGAAAGAAAAAGAAATGAATTTTAACCATGGTTTTGCCCTTTGAGAAATCTATTGAAATTAAGGGAGATAGGTGTCATGGAGGGTGAAGATTCATCTCCGCTTCCAAGGTAGGGGATTGGTTAGCATCAACCATCCATAGTTGCTTTCCCCAAAGGATATGCTGTAGTTCAGACTTGAGATATCATGTGGAAATGGGAGGATCATCCAGAGAATAGTATTGGTGGAAGTCAAGTAGAGATGATCAAGCATGCGTAGGAGTTGGACAGGGGATTTAGTCAGATAAGGAATATTTGTACCACTATGGCCTTTGCTAGTTTTGACAGTTGTATCACGAAGTTGATTATGGGTGATTTGGAAGGGATGTCTCCTGGGTCTAGAATAAAGGTTTAGAGTACTTTTTCCTTTCCTAGTGCTATCCATGGAAGAATCCAGAAGGAGTTGGGCTATAAATGGGAGGGAAAAGGTCGCAGGAGATGACACCTACTTGATGCATATTTTCCCTTAAAGCTTGGGCGATCAAGCTTTAGAATGGTTCTCTCATTTCCCACTAGGGATAAGTTCATGGGGGGAACTAGCTGAGATGATAGTTTATGTAAAGAGTTTGCTAAAGAGACGCAGAAAGAATTTGAAATGTCAATGATTGGTGAGTTATCTTTCTTTCTTGAGTTGCAAGTTATTCAATCAAAAAATGAATTTTTTCTCTCTTAGAGCAAGTATGT